>NC_074680.1:21474660-21497160 GCF_029448725.1 Salvelinus fontinalis
CCCCCATTCTCTCTCCTCTCATTTACGTCTGTAGCAATCAGACAGGGCCTTCCTGTTGAGATTGTGCTAGTGCTCAGCCCCAAATTAGAGAGCGAGAATAGTGAGAGAAGGAGAGAGAAGGAGAGAGAGGGAGAGTTGTTTTTTCCTTCAGCGGATTTCATTAGGGTGGGTGCCGTGAGGAGAGGAGAGAGGGGAAACAGCACATTACCCACTCAAGGCCCTAAAACCCCCTCAAGGACTCGGCTAGTTGAAACAAATTGTGCAAAACGTGACAGAGAGACTCACCCCTACTCTCATGGAGAAATCCAGCCTAAGCCATCTGCTTAAAAGGTGAAAAGCTCATTAAGATTCAAATAGGCACAAAGAAAGAGAAAAAACGAAGCAGGATTAAAATAGGTAGTTTCCTATTCAGTGGGGTAAAGAGGCATTTTACTTTAGAGCAGCTGGAGGCATGGGGAGAGAGAGCTCCTTTCCGCCACAGTTATCTTTCACAACAGCCAAGTCCTCCACAAAGAAACCTAGAGGGAACACAGGGGAAATGGGTCTGATCATTTTTTTTAATTCTGGGATGGACAAAGTTACCGCGGAGAAACCAACGCAGGGGAGCGGTTTATAACATCAACTCGGTCTTAATCATAACAGCTTTTCTTTTGCTTTTCTTGTTCTCTTCTCTCTTTCTTCTTTCTGTCATCCGTCTCCATTTCCTTCTTTCTGCAATGGTTGTTTGTGAAGGTAACCCGCGGCAACAAAGATGATTTATTCCTTGTCACCACTGCTACGATATTACACGTATTTAGATGTCCCTTAATAATCAGGAAGTGGCTCCACACTGATTCCTGATTCAGACTGGTCGTCGTTACAGACAGAGAACAGATGTGGAGGTTTATCTGAATATTTTCATATTGCCCTCGAATGCGCTATTTTATATAATACAGAGGATTGAAGGCTACTTTGTAGTATTTTAGAACTGAATGGTACTGTTCTGCACCGAGTCATGCACTCCCAAGTCTGCGAATCCATGTTCCTGCACTCCAGTGTGTGTGGGCTCTGCCATTTGGCCCGTGCTGTAAAACACTAGTGTTTAGGGGAACTTCATCAATATGTTACCACTGTGTAACTCAACACCTCTCAGAAGGTCCCTTCCTCTCTGCCTTAGAATGCACTCCGCTGCAGCTCCCTGCATGTGCAGTTTAACAGTTGATCTATTTTAATAGAGCTAGCTACATAAACACCAAATAGCTATTTGATATGGTCATTTGAGGCATGTCCAAAATATGTCTTCAATTTAAGCTTCATCTTATTTATTTTTTAAATGTTGTAATAGACTGTAAAGGTAATAGACTGTAAATAGACCACGACTTAATGACACCTCACAGCTGCGTGGAGCCTGCCTTGAGAAGTGTACTCAGGCATGTGCACTAATTGATTGGTATTGTTAATTTGAGGTCACGTTAAGGGTGTTTAGTATTCATATTTGATAGTCTGCAGAGCATGTTCAGATGGACTATCCAAGTAAATATGTTACCACATACTATCTTACTGAATAGTCTTTTTGTGAAATCAACTCTACATTTAGAAATAAATTATGCTTGTGAAAAATCAAATTGCACAATATTTATTTTAATAACAGAACTTGGAAATTATTTTCAGATTAAAAAGGAAAAACATATTAGAGGTTAAATTTGATGTGCGAAGCACCAATAGCAAATTAAATCACACCAGTAGCATTTCATGTTACTAAGTTCTTCTCACAGTCTTATACAATTTACACATGAAATATATCCAAGAAGATTAACGTAATAAGTACTTTTTTGCTAGCGTTTAATTTAGAGAATAATCAAGGAAGATTAAAGTAAGGACAGGTGAAATGTGCCTTTGTAAATATTATTACAGTTTTTATAGGAGTACCTTAAATTAGTGTGAGAGAGGGGGAGATAAAGAGAGTGAGAGATGGAGAGGGAGTGAAAGACAGGGCAAGAGCGAGAGAGAATGGGGTGTGAGAGATAGAAAGCAGGGTGAGGAACAGAGGCGTCGTCCTCCGAAAGCGATTAAGAAGCTTGAATGTCAGTTTGTGCGTGGGGCTAAACACAAGCCTGCAGCCAACCACCATTCATAATTGCCTCCCAGCAGGGTAAAGTATTCTTTTAGGCTAAACCTTTCCTCTTCCATTTGTTCTCAACATGAAATGGAAAAGGGGAAAGAAGACAGACACACACAAACACACTACTTTAAAAAAAATAGAAGTGGTATCTTTGCTCTCTAAGTAGTGATAATTTGGCACGAATTGTTCGTTTTTTTCCTCTCTTTAAATATATCCATCTGGCAGCTTCTGAGGGAGGGAGGGAGGGAGGGAGGGAGGGAGGGAGAGCTTCCACAGTAATAGTAGCAGCTGATTGTGAACAGAACCACATTATCAGTCTCTGTGCTCCGAGGGCCTCTGTCTCAGCCTCTCTCTGTTCTGATAAGTCTTCACGTCCAAACAGCAGTTTGATGTGTGTCTGGGTGAGAGAGGGGATACTCCCTAGCAGACATAGATGTGTTGTTTTGACAGGCTGCACACTCTCTTGCTTCACCCAGCCATCAGACACCATCTCATCACCACACTACACACCTGCCCTGCGACTGACAGCTCTGACACAGGAAGGGGAGGGACTTAGTGCTCACTCCCTGCCATCTGGAGTGTGGTTGCAGTACAGCAACCTGGCTGAAATAGCCTGTTTTGTTATTTACTATGTCTGTGGAGGAAACATAACACAGAGCATATCTGAAAGCAGAACGCAGTGGTGTACACAACAACCCAGCCGCTACTCCGTTCAGGATGTTGATAAAAAAAAATGCTTTGATATCCAAAATCCTTATCAAGGGGGAAAAAAAGAAAAGAACAGAAAAATGCTCCTCAGCGTAGAGAAATGTCGTCCACACCTGCATCACCTCGTATTCCATTCCCTTTTACAGTAGTCATTCTCTTCCTCCCCTGACCTGGCCTGCTGTAAGGAAAGTCAATGTTATATATGAGTATATAGGGCAGCCATTGAAGTGGAACCACTCCAGGGTTGAATTTAATAGTTTTATTACTCTCCAGTATCAGCAGGACACGCAGCCTTGCTCAGCGACTGCCTTATATTGCCACTTAGCCATCTTAAGATTCAGAGCAATTTAATTATGTTTAATAGACCCTAATTAAATAAAAATATGACATTACCACTATAGCCCGGGGCTAGGAGTGCCAGCGCTGTGGGTGAGAGAGAGGGAGAGGGAGAGAGAGGGAGAGGGAGAGAGAGGGAGAGGGAGAGAGAGGGAGAGGGAGAGAGAGAGAGAGACGACACAGTGTGAGACTGAGGTTGTGTCTCAGAGGGTACCCTATATACAGTAGTGTACAACTTTTGACCAGATCCCAGGGTGCCATTTGGGACACAGAAATACCCCCCAGAGCCACCTACCCTGTGGCTCGACCAGGTTAACAGCCAGAGATACAGAGCCTTTCGCCTGGGGAAAACTAGTGGAAATAGCCCTGACCGTCAGATTGCACTCAGATAGTCAATTGTATGTTATTAAGCTTTCAAAATGTAAGAAAAGGGAAGGGAGGGAGGGTGAGAGAAAGTCCCCCCACCGCAGTCTCCACTTCTACCCCTTAATGTAGTTAGCTAGTTTGAGTGGGTGAGTGAGTGAGTTGCTGAGAGATAGGGAGCGTTTAAGTCCTTCCTGTCCTCTCGTTATTTTATTGCAGATTGATTGGAGGTCTCGGGGAGAGAGTGATGAGCGGAGATTGGAGCGGTGCTATTTCTCACTTCTTCTGACGTAAGGACAATCAGTGGGCGTTTCATTGGATGAGGCAACAAAATGACCCCATCTCATTACCAATCAGAGTTATGCATGTGTGCTATGCATTTATACTATTTCATATGACCCCGTTGAAAAGGCTTATATGGTGTTAATAGTCTTCAGAATAGTCTCATAAGGCTATCTTAATAAGCTGGTTCAAAGCCAAGGGACTGCACTGTGTGAAACTTTGTGAATGTACGAGTGTTGATGAGAGAGTTGAGGAGGAAGCTGGTAGTTGTGAGATCTGTGGAGAGGTGTCATAGCTCCGAGACATTCAGGTGACATTCAGGTCCCTTTACCCATACTCCCCTGGCTGTTGCCCAACCATACACTACCTCTCCTCCTGACCCACCATACACTACCTCTCCCCCTGGCCCACCATACACTACCTCTCCCCCTGGCCCCACCATTCACTACCTCTCCCCCTGGCCCACCATACACTACCTCTCCCCCTGGCCCCACCATACACTACCTCTCCCCCTGACCCACCATACACTACCTCTCCCCCTGTTCCCACCATACACTACCTCTCCCCCTGACCCACCATACACTACCTCTCCCCCTGTTCCCACCATACACTACCTCTCCCCCTGGCCCCACCATACACTACCTCTCCCCCTGTTCCCACCATACACTACCTCTCCCCCTGGCCCCACCATACACCACCTCTCCCCCTGTTCCCACCATACACTACCTCTCCCCCTGGCCCCACCATACACTACCTCTCCCCCTGGCCCCACCATACACTACCTCTCCCCCTGACCCACCATACACTACCTCTCCCCCTGTTCCCACCATACACTACCTCTCCCCCTGACCCACCATACACTACCTCTCCCCCTGTTCCCACCATACACTACCTCTCCCCCTGGCCCCACCATACACTACCTCTCCCCCTGTTCCCACCATACACTACCTCTCCCCCTGGCCCCACCATACACCACCTCTCCCCCTGTTCCCACCATACACTACCTCTCCCCCTGGCCCCACCATACACTACCTCTCCCCCTGTTCCCACCATACACTACCTCTCCCCCTGGCCCCACCATTCACTACCTCTCCCCCTGACCCACCATACACTACCTCTCCCCCTGGCCCCACCATACACTACCTCTCCCCCTGGGCCCACCATTCACTACCTCTCCCCCTGGCCCCACCATTCACTACCTCTCCCCCTGGCCCACCATACACTACCTCTCCCCCTGACCCACCATACACTACCTCTTCCCCTGACCCACCATACACTACCTCTCCCCCTGACCCACCATACACTACCTCTCCCCCTGTTCCCACCATACACTACCTCTCCCCCTGACCCACCATACACTACCTCTCCCCCTGTTCCCACCATACACTACCTCTCCCCCTGGCCCCACCATTCACTACCTCTCCCCCTGACCCACCATACACTACCTCTCCCCCTGACCCACCATACACTACCTCTCCTCCTGGCCCCACCATACACTACCTCTCCCCCTGGCCCACCATACACTACCTCTCCTCCTGACCCACCATACACTACCTCTCCCCCTGGCCCACCATACACTACCTCTACCCCTGACCCACCATACACTACCTCTCCCCCTGACCCACCATACACTACCTCTCCTCCTGGCCCCACCATACACTACCTCTCCCCCTGGCCCACCATACACTACCTCTCCTCCTGACCCACCATACACTACCTCTCCCCCTGTTCCCACCATACACTACCTCTCCCCCTGGCCCCACCATTCACTACCTCTCCCCCTGACCCACCATACACTACCTCTCCCCCTGACCCACCATACACTACCTCTCCCCCTGACCCACCATTCACTACCTCTCCCCCTGGCCCCACCATACACTACCTCTCCCCCTGACCCACCATTCACTACCTCTCCCCCTGGCCCCACCATACACTACCTCTCCCCCTGACCCACCATACACTACCTCTCCCCCTGACCCACCATTCACTACCTCTCCCCCTGGCCCACCATACACTACCTCTCCCCCTGACCCACCATTCACTACCTCTCCCCCTGACCCACCATACACTACCTCTCCCCCTGACCCACCATACACTACCTCTCCTCCTGACCCACCATACACTACCTCTCCTCCTGGCCCACCATTCACTACCTCTCCCCCTGACCCACCATACACTACCTCTCCCCCTGGAACACCATACACTACCTCTCCTCCTGGCCCCACCATACACTACCTCTACCCCTGACCCACCATACACTACCTCTCCTCCTGGCCCCACCATACACTACCTCTACCCCTGACCCACCATACACTACCTCTCCTCCTGGCCCCACCATACACTACCTCTCCCCCTGACCCACCATACACTACCTCTCCCCCTGGCCCACCATACACTACCTCTCCCGCTGACCCACCATACACTACCTCTCACCCTGACCCACCATACACTACCTCTCACCCTGACCCAACATACACTACCTCTCCCCCTTACCCACCATACACTACCTCTCCTCCTGACCCCACCATACACTACCTCTCCTCCTGACCCCACCATACACTACCTCTCCCCCTGACCCACCATACACTACCTCTACCCCTGACCCACCATACACTACCTCTCCTCCTGACCCACCATACACTACCTCTCCTCCTGACCCCACCATACACTACCTCTCCCCCTGACCCACCATACACTACCTCTACCCCTGACCCACCATACACTACCTCTCCTCCTGACCCACCATACACTACCTCTCCTCCTGACCCCACCATACACTACCTCTCCTCCTGACCATACACTACCTCTACCCCTGACGCACCATACACTACCTCTCCTCCTGACCCACCATACACTACCTCTCCTCCTGACCCACCATACACTACCTCTCCTCCTGACCCACCATACACTACCTCTCCCCCTGGCCCACCATACACTACCTCTCCCCCTGGCCCACCATACACTACCTCTCCCCCTGTTCCCACCATACACTACCTCTCCCCCTGGCCCACCATACACTACCTCTCCCCCTGGCCCACCATACACTACCTCTCCCCCTGGCCCACCATACACTACCTCTCCCCCTGGCCCACCATACACTACCTCTCCCCCTGGCCCACCATACACTACCTCTCCTCCTGGCCCCACCATACACTACCTCTCCCCCTGGCCCCACCATACACTACCTCTCCCCCTGACCCACCATACACTACCTCTCCTCCTGGCCCCGCCATACACTACCTCTACCCCTGACCCACCATACACTAACTCTCCTCCTGGCCCCACCATACACTACCTCTACCCCTGACCCACCATACACTACCTCTCCTCCTGGCCCCACCATACACTACCTCTCCCCCTGACCCACCATACACTACCTCTCCCCCTGGCCCACCATACACTACCTCTCCCCCTGACCCACCATACACTACCTCTCACCCTGACCCACCATACACTACCTCTCACCCTGACCCACCATACACTACCTCTCCCCCTGACCCACCATACACTACCTCTCCTCCTGACCCCACCATACACTACCTCTCCTCCTGACCCCACCATACACTACCTCTCCCCCTGACCCACCATACACTACCTCTACCCCTGACCCACCATACACTACCTCTCCTCCTGACCCACCATACACTACCTCTCCTCCTGACCCCACCATACACTACCTCTTCCCCTGACCCACCATACACTACCTCTACCCCTGACCCACCATACACTACCTCTCCTCCTGACCCACCATACACTACCTCTCCTCCTGACCCCACCATACACTACCTCTCCTCCTGACCCCACCATACACTACCTCTCCCCCTGACCCACCATACACTACCTCTACCCCTGACCCACCATACACTACCTCTCCTCCTGACCCACCATACACTACCTCTCCTCCTGACCCACCATACACTACCTCTCCTCCTGACCCACCATACACTACCTCTCCCCCTGGCCCACCATACACTACCTCTCCCCCTGGCCCACCATACACTACCTCTCCCCCTGTTCCCACCATACACTACCTCTCCCCCTGGCCCACCATACACTACCTCTCCCCCTGGCCCACCATACACTACCTCTCCCCATGTTCCCACCATACACTACCTCTCCCCCTGGCCCACCATACACTACCTCTCCTCCTGGCCCCACCATACACTACCTCTCCCCCTGGCCCACCATACACTACCTCTCCTCCTGGCCCCACCATACACTACCTCTCCTCCTGACCCCACCATACACTACCTCTCCCCCTGACCCACCATACACTACCTCTACCCCTGACGCACCATACACTACCTCTCCTCCTGACCCACCATACACTACCTCTCCTCCTGACCCACCATACACTACCTCTCCTCCTGACCCACCATACACTACCTCTCCCCCTGGCCCACCATACACTACCTCTCCCCCTGGCCCACCATACACTACCTCTCCCCCTGTTCCCACCATACACTACCTCTCCCCCTGGCCCACCATACACTACCTCTCCCCCTGGCCCACCATACACTACCTCTCCCCCTGGCCCACCATACACTACCTCTCCCCCTGGCCCACCATACACTACCTCTCCCCCTGGCCCACCATACACTACCTCTCCTCCTGGCCCCACCATACACTACCTCTCCCCCTGGCCCCACCATACACTACCTCTCCCCCTGACCCACCATACACTACCTCTCCTCCTGGCCCCCGCCATACACTACCTCTACCCCTGACCCACCATACACTAACTCTCCTCCTGGCCCCACCATACACTACCTCTACCCCTGACCCACCATACACTACCTCTCCTCCTGGCCCCACCATACACTACCTCTCCCCCTGACCCACCATACACTACCTCTCCCCCTGGCCCACCATACACTACCTCTCCCCCTGACCCACCATACACTACCTCTCACCCTGACCCACCATACACTACCTCTCACCCTGACCCACCATACACTACCTCTCCCCCTGACCCACCATACACTACCTCTCCTCCTGACCCCACCATACACTACCTCTCCTCCTGACCCCACCATACACTACCTCTCCCCCTGACCCACCATACACTACCTCTACCCCTGACCCACCATACACTACCTCTCCTCCTGACCCACCATACACTACCTCTCCTCCTGACCCCACCATACACTACCTCTCCCCCTGACCCACCATACACTACCTCTACCCCTGACCCACCATACACTACCTCTCCTCCTGACCCACCATACACTACCTCTCCTCCTGACCCCACCATACACTACCTCTCCTCCTGACCCCACCATACACTACCTCTCCCCCTGACCCACCATACACTACCTCTACCCCTGACCCACCATACACTACCTCTCCTCCTGACCCACCATACACTACCTCTCCTCCTGACCCACCATACACTACCTCTCCTCCTGACCCACCATACACTACCTCTCCCCCTGGCCCACCATACACTACCTCTCCCCCTGGCCCACCATACACTACCTCTCCCCCTGTTCCCACCATACACTACCTCTCCCCCTGGCCCACCATACACTACCTCTCCCCCTGGCCCACCATACACTACCTCTCCCCATGTTCCCACCATACACTACCTCTCCCCCTGGCCCACCATACACTACCTCTCCTCCTGGCCCCACCATACACTACCTCTCCCCCTGGCCCACCATACACTACCTCTCCTCCTGGCCCCACCATACACTACCTCTCCTCCTGACCCCACCATACACTACCTCTACCCCTGACCCACCATACACTACCTCTCCTCCTGACCCCACCGTACACTACCTCTCTCCCTGACCACACCATACACTACCTCTCCTCCTGGCCCCACCATACACTACCTCTCCCCCTGGCCCACCATACACTACCTCTCCCCCTGGCCCACCATACACTACCTCTCCCCCTGGCCCACCATACACTACCTCTCCTCCTGGCCCCACCATACACTACCTCTCCCCCTGGCCCCACCATACACTACCTCTCCCCCTGACCCACCATACACTACCTCTCCTCCTGACCCACCATACACTACCTCTACCCCTGACCCACCATACACTACCTCTACCCCTGACCCACCATACACTACCTCTCCTCCTGACCCACCATACACTACCTCTACCCCTGACCCACCATACACTACCTCTCCTCCTGGCCCACCATACACTACCTCTCCTCCTGGCCCCACCATACACTACCTCTCCTCCTGGCCCCACCATACACTACCTCTCCTCCTGGCCCACCATACACTACCTCTCCTTCTGGCCCACCATACACTACCTCTCCTCCTGGCCCCACCATACACTACCTCTCCCCCTGACCCACCATACACTACCTCTCCCCCTGGCCCACCATACACTACCTCTCCTCCTGGCCCACCATTCACTACCTCTCCTCCTGGCCCACCATACACTACCTCTCCCCCTGGCCCACCATACACTACCTCTCCTCCTGACCCACCATACACTACCTCTCCTCCTGACCCCACCATACACTACCTCTCCCCCTGACCCACCATACACTACCTCTCCCCCTGGCCCCACCATTCACTACCTCTCCTCCTGGCCCACCATACACTACCTCTCCCCCTGACCCACCATACACTACCTCTCCTCCTGACCCACCATACACTACCTCTCCCCCTGGCCCCACCATACACTACCTCTCCTCCTGGCACGCACGCACGCACGCACGCACGCACGCACGCACGCACGCACGCACACACACACACACACACACACACACACACACACACACACACACACACACACACACACACACACACACACACACACACACACACACACACACACACACACACACACACATACATACATACATACATACATACATACATACATACATACACAGATGGGCTATGTGGTTTTGTTGCATCACTTGTACAAACACATGGTGGTGTGTGTTTCAAGGGACAAACACACCTGGGCACACACTCACTTTTTTTTAGAAATACATGTTCATTATCTTTGTATAATATTTAAAGAATGAATGAGGATATTGGAAGTTACTAACTACTAGTCTTAGACGTTCATCTATGTTTTTCAAATGTTGTTCCAAACGTCAAATTTGGAAGTGTTTAAGGTTAAGTTTAGGCATTAACTGGTTGAGGTGAGGGTTAAGGTTTGGGATAGTCTTAAAACAAAAATATCAAAAACAACTTTCCATCGCTGGTCTTCAACTTGCAACCTTTTGAATCGGAGGAAGACTCTTATACCCATCCACCATCCCTGCCCACAACACCATAGCAACAGCATCCTAGCAAAACAGAAACCTACTTGGTAACATCACTCACTGTTGCCCCTAGAGGCCGGTTTCCACATAATCTCCCGACGTCCTCAGACATGGATGGACGTTGAATACTGACTTGTGTCACGGGTGATCTGGATGATTGGAAAAGGCAACAGTAGCCTGTTAGAGTACTGCAGTGTGGATAGGAATGCCTGCAGAACGACAAAGATGGCAGGCACAGTGTCTTTAGATAACACATCAATCAGCCTCTATGCCACACACACACACACACACACACACACACACACACACACACACACACACACACACACACACACACACACACACACACACACACACACACACACACACACACACACACACACACACACACACACACACACACACACACACACACACACCTCCTCAATAAATACATAATGCCAGATAACATTAAAAGCCTGTTTCCAAATCAGTACACGTATGTTTTTAGTGTGCACAAAGGCTTGACGCCATAACATAGCTGTGTTGGGTAATGGCGTTGGGTTGTAGCTGTAGACTGTAGGTATAACTGTAGACTGTAGGAATAACTGTAGCTGTGGACTGTAGGTATAACTGTAGCTATGGCCTTTAGGTATAACTTTAGTTGTAGACTGTAGGTATAACTGTACCTGTGGGCTGTTGGTATAACTGTAGCTGTGGACTGTAGGTATAACTGTAGCTATGGCCTGTAGGTATAACTTTAGTCGTGGACTGTAGGTGTAACTGTAGCTGTAGCTATGGACTGTAGGTATAACTGTAGCTATGGACTGTAGGGATAACTGTAGCTATGGACTATAGGTATAACTTTAACTATGGGCTGTAGGTATAACTGTATCTGTGGACTGTAGGCATAATTGTAACTGTAGTTATAACTGTAGCTGTGGGTTGTAGGTATAACTTTAGCTATGGACTGTAGGTATAATTTTAGCTGTAGACTGTAGGTATAACTGTAGCTGTAGCTGTGGACTCTAGTTATACTGTTGCTTTGGGTTGTAGGTTTTACTTTAGCTATGGACTGTAGGTATAACTGTAGCTGTAGCTGTGGACTCTAGTTATACTGTTGCTATGGGTTGTAGGTTTTACTTTAGCTATGGACTGTTGGTATAACTTTAGCTGTGGACTGTAGGTTTAACTGTAGCTATGGGTTGTAGGTATAACTTTAGCTATGGACTGTAGGTATAATTTTAGCTGTAGACTGTAGGTATAACTGTAGCTGTAGCTGTGGACTCTAGTTATACTGTTGCTATGGGTTGTAGGTTTTACTTTAGCTATGGACTGTAGGTATAACTGTAGCTGTAGCTGTGGACTCTAGTTATACTGTTGCTATGGGTTGTAGGTTTTACTTTAGCTATGGACTGTTGGTATAACTGTAGCTGTGGACTGTAGCTATAACTGTAGCTGTGGACTGTAGGTTTAACTGTAGCTGTGGACTGTAGTTATAACTGTAGCTATGGACTATAGGTATAACTCTGACTATGGGCTGTAGGTATAACTGTATCTGTGGACTGTAGGTAAAATTGTAACTGTAGGTATAACTGTAGCTGTGGACTGTAAGTATAACTGTAGCTATGGGTTGTAGGTATAACTTTAGCTATGGACTGTAGGTATAATTTTAGCTGTAGACTGTAGGTATAACTGTAGCTGTAGCTGTGGACTCTAGTTATACTGTTGCTATGGGTTGTAGGTTTTACTTTAGCTATGGACTGTAGGTATAACTGTAGCTGTAGCTGTGGACTCTAGTTATACTGTTGCTATGGGTTGTAGGTTTTACTTTAGCTATGGACTGTTGGTATAACTGTAGCTGTGGACTGTAGCTATAACTGTAGCTGTGGACTGTAGGTTTAACTGTAGCTGTGGACTGTAGTTATAACTGTAGCTATGGACTATAGGTATAACTCTGACTATGGGCTGTAGGTATAACTGTAGCTGTAGCTGTGGACTCTAGTTATACTGTTGCTATGGGTTGTAGGTTTTACTTTAGCTATGGACTGTTGGTGTAACTGTAGCTGTGGACTGTAGGTTTAACTGTAGCTGTGGACTGTAGGTATAACTGTAGCTATAGCTTTGGATGTAGGTATAACTGTAGCTGTAGACTGTAGGTATAACTGTAGCTGTGGACTGTAGGTATAACGGTAGCTGTAGACTGTAGGTATAACTGTAGCTGTAGACTGTAGGCAAAAATGTAGCTGGCTACTGTAGGTATAACTGTAGTTATGGGCTGTAGGTATAACTGTAGCTATGGACTGTAGGTATATTTCTGGCCGTGGACTGTAGGTATAACTGTAGCTGTAGCTGTGGACTGTAGGTATAACTGTAGCTGTGGACTGTAGGTATAACTGTAATTGTAGACTGTAGGTATAACTGTAACTATGGGCTGTAGGTATGACGGTATCTGTGGACTGTAGTTATAACTGTAGCTGTGGACTGTAGGTATAACTCTAACTATGGGCTGTAGGTATAACTGTATCTGTGGACTGTAGGTAAAATTGTAACTGTAGGTATAACTGTAGCTGTGGACTGTAAGTATAACTGTAGCTATGGGTTGTAGGTATAACTTTAGCTATGGACTGTAGGTATAACTGTAGCTGTAGACTGTAGGTATAACTGTAGCTGTAGACTGTAGGTATAACTGTAGCTGTGGACTGTAGGTATAACGGTAGCTGTAGACTGTAGGTATAACTGTAGCTGTAGACTGTAGGCAAAAATGTAGCTGGCTACTGTAGGTATAACTGTAGTTATGGGCTGTAGGTATAACTGTAGCTATGGACTGTAGGTATATTTCTGGCCGTGGACTGTAGGTATAACTGTAGCTGTAGCTGTGGACTGTAGGTATAACTGTAGCTGTGGACTGTAGGTATAACTGTAATTGTAGACTGTAGGTATAACTGTAACTATGGGCTGTAGGTATGACGGTATCTGTGGACTGTAGTTATAACTGTAGCTGTGGACTGTAGGTATAACTGTAACTATGGGCTGTAGGTATAACTGTATCTGTAGACTGTAGGTATAACTGTAGCTGTAGGTATACCTGTAGCTGTGGACTGTAGGTATAACTGTAGCTGAGGGCTGTATGTTTAACTGTAGCTGTAGACTGTAGTTATTACCGTAACTATGTGCTGTAGGTATAACTGTAACTATGGGCTGTAGGTATAACTGTATCTGTAGACTGTAGTTATTACCGTAACTATGTGCTGTAGGTATAACTGTAACTATGGGCTGTAGGTATAACTGTATCTGTAGACTGTAGGTATAACTGTATCTGTAGACTGTAGGTATAACTGTAACTATGGGCTGTAGGTATAACTGTATCTGTAGACTGTAGGTATAACTGTAGCTGTAGACTGTAGGTATAACTGTAGCTGTAGACTGTAGGTATAACTGTATCTGTAGACTGTAGGTATAACTGTAGCTGTAGACTGTAGGTATAACTGTAGCTATGGACTATAGGTATAACTGTAACTATGGGCTGTAGGTATAACTGTATCTGTAGACTGTAGGTATAACTGTATCTGTAGACTGTAGGTATAACTGTAGCTCTAGGTATAACTGTAGCTGTATCTGTAACTGTAGCTGTGTCTGTTGCTGCATTTGTAACTATGGCTGTGCCTGGATCGATGTGTGGGTGTCAATGTGTGTTTGACTTGATGTGCTGCTCTGGAGCCATTACCAGGCTGGCTCTCTTGTTGCTCTGTTGTTTCAATAAAGCCATGAGTGTCTGGAACCCAGCGACCCCTTTTGGAAGTGGTAATTGCCCACTTTTGTCTCGTTCCGTTCCCGCTCTCTTCTGCGAACCATTCACAGACACTACATCCTCTCTCTCTCTCTCTCTCTCTCTCTCTCTCTCTCTCTCTCTCTCTCTCTCTCTCTCTCTCTCTCTCTCTCTCTCTCTCTCTCTCTCTCTCTCTCTCTCTCTCTCTCTCTCTCTCTCTCTCAATTTAAGGGGGCTTTATTGGCATGGGAAACATAATGTTTACATTGCCAAAGCAAGTGAAATAGATAATTAACAAAAGTGAAATAAACAATAAAACATTAACAGTAAACATAACACTCACAAAAGTTCCAAAATGATACTCCCTCCCTCCCTCCCTCCCTCCCTCCCTCCCTCCCTCCCTCCCTCCCTCCCTCCCTCCCTTGTTTTGTAGTGCTGTTGGTGAAGGGTTTTATTCATAAGCGTTTCAAATAAAGTGTCAGTGTGTGAGATGCGTATTTAATCAGCTGCAGTAGCCTGACTGTTTAGTTTTCTGTATGAGGTATTTATAGTACCAGTATCAATAACCCACACATCTTCAGAGATATTTCTATTAAATGAACTCTGATCAAAATCTCCTATTACCACCATTGTCTGCTGTATTAGCTGACTATGTAATGCGCCAATATTTTCTACAGTTTCTGTCTTGTGAGTAGCCAGCCCATGTTTTCTCAGTATAAGCTTGTAGCCCTGGCTGTGCTGTGTGAGTAGAGACTTGCTCCTGCAGCGATTAGCTAGCCTGGGTTGAGCTGTGTGAGTAGAGACTTGCTCCTGCAGCGATTAGCTAGCCTGGGTTGTGCTGAGTAGAGACTTGCTCCTGCAGCGATTACCTAGCCTGGGTTGAGCTGTGTGAGTAGAGACTTGCTCCTGCAGCGATTAGCTAGCCTGGGTTGTGCTGTGTGAGTAGAGACTTGCTCCTGCAGCGATTAGCTAGCCTGGGTTGTGCTGAGTAGAGACTTGCTCCTGCAGTGATTAGCTAGCCTGGGTTGTGCTGAGTAGAGACTTGCTCCTACAGCGATTAGCTAGCCTGGGTTGAGCTGTGTGAGTAGAGACTTGCTCCTGCAGCGATTAGCTAGTCTGGGTTGTGCTGTGTGAGTAGAGACTTGCTCCTGCAGCGATTAGCTAGCCTGGGTTGTGCTGAGTAGAGACTTGCTCCTGCAGTGATTAGCTAGCCTGGGTTGTGCTGAGTAGAGACTTGCTCCTGCAGTGATTAGCTAGCCTGGGTTGTGCTGTGTGAGTAGAGAGTTGCTCCTGCAGCGATTAGCTAGCCTGGGTTGTGCTGAGTAGAGACTTGCTCCTGCAGCGATTAGCTAGCCTGGGTTGTGCTGTGTGAGTAGAGAGTTGCTCCTGCAGCGATTAGCTAGCCTGGGTTGTGCTGAGTAGAGACTTGCTCCTGCAGCGATTAGCTAGCCTGGGTTGTGCTGTGTGAGTAGAGACTTGCTCCTGCAGCGATTAGCTAGCCTGGGTTGTGCTGTGTGAGTAGAGACTTGCTCCTGCAGCGATTAGCTAGCCTGGGTTGTGCTGTGTGAGTAGAGACTTGCTCCTGCAGCGATTAGCTAGCCTTACACACTGCAGAGGAAGACTCCTTTGGTGAAACACACTCAACTGGCTTTCTCTTCTCCCTTTTTCTTCTTTCCCCTCTCCTCCTCTCCTCCTCTCCCTCTCTCCTTCTTTCCCCTCTCCTCCTCTCCTCCTCTCCTCCTCTCCTCTGCTCCTGGCCTCACCTCTCCTCTCCTCTGCTCCTTAATCCACTGCTTCTAACCCCAGGAAAGTGATACATTTATGTCAGGTTTGAAATGGTCTCCAAATGCTGCCTCCTGGATAGGATCCAAAGGCAGGCGGAATACAGGACAAGAGAGACCTGGGCGAGAATGAGGGAGCCAGTGGGAATGAGTGACAGCGAGAGAGGGAGAGAGAGAGAATGCGAGAAGAAAATAAAACAGTTTTAGTCATTAATAGACAATAAAAAGGGAAAGCTGCATCTTCAAAATCCTTTTTAGATTTTTGCCTCGTTTACCTTTTTTCGAGTTAATCACTTTGCATGCACTCATTTAAATATAAAACATTTCTTTAATCATCAAAGCTAGTGAGCCTCATGCATATTCATACATTCCCCCCGCTCTCCACTCATCACCCCCCCTCCACATCACAGGTTCATTACCTCGCTCCAGAGCCAAACAGCCATTAGCCTCAGCCAGCTCTCTAATCACACACACACACACACACACACACACACACACACACACACACACACACACACACACACACACACACACACACACACACACACACACACACACACACACACACACACACACACACACACACACACACACACACACACACACACACACACACACACACACACAGAGGCTTGGTCATAAGCACACTAACCATGCTAACAAGATATAACTAACTTCACTACAAGCCCATCCATCCTTCAATTCTGCAATAACTTAATAGACTTGTTATACATTCTCTCTGATAGGAAAAAAGAAGGCTGGGAATGAAAGAGAGCGAGGACGAGAGAAGGAGAGAGAAAACAAGTGTGCGAGAGAGAGAATGTGAACGAGAGAGAAAGGGAGAGAGAGAATGTGAACGAGAGGGAGAAGGGAGAGAGAGAATGTGAACGAGAGAGAAAGGGAGAGGGAGAAGGGAGAGAGAGAATGTGAACGAGAGAGAAAGGGAGAGGGAGAATGGAGAGAGAGAATGTGAACGAGAGGGAGAAGGGAGAGAGAGAAAGTGAACGAATGAGAAAGGGAGAGGGAGAAGGGAGAGAGAGAATGTGAACGAGAGGAAGAGGGAGAGGGAGAAGGGAGAGAGAGAATGTGAACGAGGGGGAGAAGGGAGTGAGAGAATGTGAACGAGAGGGAGAGAGAGAATGTAAAAGAGAGAGAGAGAGAGAGAGAGAGAATGTGAACAAGAGAGAGAGAGAGAGAATGTGAATGAGAGAGAGAGGGAGAGGGAGAAGAGGAAATGTGAAAGAGAGAGCGAGAGAGAGAATGTGAACGAGAGAGAGAGAGAATGTGAACGAGAGAGAGAGAGAGAATGTGAACGAGAGAGAGAGAGAGAGAAGGGAGAGAGGAAATGTGAAAGAGAGAGCGAGAGAGAGAATGTGAACGAGAGAGAGAGAGAGAATGTGAACAAGAGAGAGAGAGAGAGAGAGAGAATGTGAACAAGAGAGAGAGAGAGAGAGAATGTGAATGAGAGAGAGAGGGAGAGGGAGAAGAGAGAGCGGGAGAAGGGAGAAAGAGAATGTTAACGAGAGAGAGAGAGATGGAGAGGGAGAATGTGAATGAGAGGGAGAGGGAGAGGTAGAGGAGAGAGAGCAGGAGAAGGGAGAGAGAGAATGTGCACGAGAGAGAGAGAAGGAGAATGTGAATGAGAGAGAGAGAGAGAGAGAGAGAGAGAGAGGGAGACATGAGAGAGAGAATATGAATGAGAGAGAGAGGGAGAGGGAGAAGAGAGAGAGGGAGAAGAGAGAGAGAGATGGAGAAGGGAGAGAGAGAGAATATGAATGAGAGAGAGCGAGAGAGGGAGAAGGGAGAGAGAGAATGTGAACGAGAGGGAGAGGGAGAGGGAGAAGGGAGAGAGAGAATGTGAACGAGAGGGAGAAGGGAGTGAGAGAATGTGAACGAGAGGGAGAGAGAGAATGTAAACGAGAGAGAGAGAGAGAAGGGAGAGAGGAAATGTGAAAGAGAGAGCGAGAGAGAGAATGTGAATGAGAGAGAGAGAGAGAATGTGAACAAGAGAGAGAGAGAGAGAGAGAGAGAGAGAGAGAGAGAGAGAATGTGAATGAGAGAGAGAGGGAGAGGGAGAAGAGAGAGCGAATGTGAACGAGAGAGAGAGAGGGAGAGGGAGAAGAGAGAGCGGGAGAAGGGAGAAAGAGAATGTGAACGAGAGAGAGAGATGGAGAGGGAGAATGTGAATGAGAGAGGGAGAGGGAGAGGTAGAGGAGAGAGAGCAGGAGAAGGGAGAGAGAGAATGTGTACGAGAGAGAGAGAAGGAGAATGTGAATGAGAGAGAGAGAGAGAGGGAGACGGGAGAGAGAGAATATGAATGAGAGAGAGAGGGAGAGGGAGAAGAGAGAGAGGGAGAAGAGAGAGAGAGAGGGAGAAGGGAGAGAGAGAGAATATGAATGAGAGAGAGCGAGAGAGGGAGAGGGAGAATGTGAACGAGAGGGAGAGGGAGAAGGGAGAGAGAGAATGTGAACGAGAGAGAGAGAGAGAATGTGAACGAGAGAGAGAGATGGAGAGGGAGAAGGGTGAGAGTGAAAAACCTGTTCTCTGGCTGGAGCTCTGAATATTTGTCAAGAGGCTTGACGAAAGTTTCATTTGCATAATGACTTTGTAGTTCTGCATTAATAACATTTGCATATGAAGCCGTGTTAATTACTCCTGATCAGGATTTTTTGCATTCATGCATGTTAATTTTCTGCGACTTGCGAGAATTGATGTCCCGGTCTCAGGGATGTGATTGGTGGAAGAGGGCGGTTGTTGAGGCTGGGGGGGGGGGGGGGGGGGGGGGGGGGGGGGGTAGTGATGAGGAGAGGTTGCGGGAAGGAGGAAGAGGAGGAGGGTGGTTATTGAGAGAATACAGAGAATGGATGGATGGATGGCACAGACATTTGAGTTATTCTTATTCTTCATTCTGGTTTAATTGATGGAGAATAAGAAGGAGCCTTTCTGAAGGAATCGTGCCTCAGTTTGAGGAGACAGAGGAGCCAGACCAAATGCTCCCGCTCGCAGACAGCCGTTTCAAATCTATTGTTTATCTCACTGATTTATCTCAAAGCCACTTATTTTGGACCAATACGGTAAAACAGGCTCCAAGAGAAATGAATGGAGGGTATTGTCAGTGGTGAATAATATCGCCCTGAAAACATATTGTCAAGAAAATATAGCATCCTTCACAAGGCTCTTATTTATTATCTTGCATTTCATTTTTTCTCCAAGATTTATGGCTGTGCCTCTCTGGCTCTATACGAATCATGAGTGAATCTTGTCACTGGCCAATATTTAAACCTTTCTGTGATTTGTTTGTTTTGATCTGAGTGTTCTAAGTTAGTGAACTCTGGGTAATTGTGATTATTTTCGGGCATTGCTAGTGACATCACTTCTGTAGTCTTTTGTTTGTATTTTCTGCTTGTGTAATAACTCCATAAAGTCAACAGTCTTTTATCCAGACAGAGTTTTAACAAACGTTGTTTAAACCCCCTTGTTATATTTGAGTCTTTTCCCTGCAGACTGAGCCCATTTAACTATCCCACGGGGCCGATCGGCTGGGTTTAGAGCTCCGTTGTCCTCTTACTGAAGCTGCTCCATTCCTCAGCTCTATCTTTCTATTCATAGTCACTCTGACTTCAACCATTTGCTCATGGAATTTTGGCCTTTCACTTGTGGTTTCGGCTAGTGCTTCACACAGCAATGTGTGTGTGTGTGTTTCTCTAGATGCACAAAAGCAAGGGAGACCGAGTCGAGAGAGAAATAAGAGAGAGAGAAATTGAGAAAGTGTGTGTGTGTGTGTGTGTGTGTGTGTGTTTTTTCCGGAGAAAGAGAATCTGGTGGTCTCCTAGTGATTTGAACATAACGAGAAAATAAAACCCAGGGATTTTACCAGCGTGAAGCGTCTGGGGCCTCTGCCAAGACAAAGAGATTTTAGAGCCGACAGACGCTCAACACAGGAGTGGAGTAAGGCAGCGAACCAGGCCGTGCTTGACGGATGGGAGATGGGGCTCGGATACTTTAAAAGGATCTCACTCGCGCTGCGTTGTCATCACCCCGAAGAGAATTGTGCTGAAGGACATTTAATCCCTGAAAAATGGTAAAATACACAGGGCCGCCGCGGATAGTTCTCGGACTTGTTTCTCTTTTTAAATCTAATCTTTAGGACGTATTATTGTAATATAGTATCATATCTTATATTGATTTATTTTCTGCCACAAAATGAATGTGATTGATGGAGTTGATTGGATAGAGCGGTACAGTTTGTCTCTGATTGTGTGTAAGTCCTACACTTGTAAAACAGATATTGTTGCTGTGAAAATAAGTAAGAAAATGAAAAAAAACAGACAGCATTTGATTCTGATAGCATTGTCACGGTGACAACGGCTTTGTGCAAACTAAGGAAAGGATACTTTCGTATTCATTTGAAAATACTATCGGATTTTATCCCTTGGCCCTTGAAGAAAGGCTGTATTTATCAATGTTTCCTTTGTTGTGAATGTCACTGTATGGTGTGTGTGTGTGTGTGTGTGTGTGTGTGTGTGTGTGTGTGTGTGTGTGTGTGTGTGTGTGTGTGTGTGTGTGTGTGTGTGTGTGTGTGTGTGTGTGTGTGTGTGTGTGAGAAAGAGTGGAGAGGACACGCCTGACTTGTTGAACGACTCCTTTTCCCTCCCTTTCTCACTCTCTCTCTTTCTCTCCTCTCTTTTTCTCTCTCTCTTCTCTCTCTCTTTCTCTTTCTCTCTCTCTCTCTCTCTCTCTCTCTCTCTTCTCTCTCTCTTCTCTCTCTCTAATCTCTCTTTCTCTGTGGTGTCTCAGGTCAGGTGGTTGAGTAGAGCTGCAGAGTGAGGTAGTTTCCCCAGCCATGTGTCACTGAGAGCAGGAAACTGTTTAGCTTTAGAGAAACACACCTCTGTTTACAATCTCTACAGGAGAGAAACTGTGTAACTCTGTGTACGTGTTTGCTTGTCCCCACAGGCTCACAGCTTTGTGTTTATGTTAAGGGCACATTAGGCCAGCAAACCACAAACTCACCTTTCCATACACTGCACATATTGCGTAAGGTGTATTTCACAAGGTAGCTAGCTAAGCTTCCTGCCATCCAGGACCTCTATACCATAAGACTACTGAACATCTAATCAAATGGCTACCCAGACTAGTTGCATTGCCCCCCCCCCCCCCTTCTTTACAGTGCTGCTACTCTCTGTTATTATCTATTCATAAGTCACTTTAATCACTCTACCTACATGTATATATTACCTCAATTACCTCGACTAACCGGTGCCCCTGCACATTGACTCTGTACCAGTAGCCCCTGTATATAGCCTACACATTGACTCTGTACCGGTAGCCCCTGTATATAGCCTGCACATTGACTCTGTACCGGTAGCCCCTGTATATAGCCTGCACATTGACTCTGTACCGGTAGCCCCTGTATATAGCCTACACATTGACTCTGTACCGGTAGCCCCTGTATAAAGCCTGCACATTGACTCTGTACCGGTAGCCCCTGTATATAGCCTACACATTGACTCTGTACCGGTAGCCCCTGTATATAGCCTGCACATTGACTCTGTACCGGTAGCCCCTGTATATAGCCTACACATTGACTCTGTACCGGTAGCCCCTGTATATAGCCTGCACATTGACTCTGTACCGGTAGCCCCTGTATATAGCCTACACATTGACTCTGTACCGGTAGCCCCTGTATATAGCCTACACATTGACTCTGTACCGGTAGCCCCTGTATATAGCCTACACATTGACTCTGTACCGGTAGCCCCTGTATATAGCCTACACATTGACTCTGTACCGGTAGCCCCTGTATATAGCCTACACATTGACTCTGTACCGGTAGCCCCTGTATTTAGCCTCGCTATTGTTATTTTACTGCT
Organism: Salvelinus fontinalis; assembly: GCF_029448725.1. Classification (NCBI taxonomy): domain Eukaryota; kingdom Metazoa; phylum Chordata; class Actinopteri; order Salmoniformes; family Salmonidae; genus Salvelinus; species Salvelinus fontinalis. The sequence continues at coordinate 21,497,098 of NC_074680.1, forward strand.
GCTCTTTAATTATTTGTAACTTTAATTTCTTATTTTTTTAGGTATTTTTCTTAAAACTGCATT
>NC_074680.1:21798950-21923950 GCF_029448725.1 Salvelinus fontinalis
GGTGCTGAATGCACAAGGTCACAAGACAAGACACAATACTCCAGTGAAGTTGAATGCCCTAAATATGCAGTTAATGATGATTATGCTTTAAAACATACAATGGAGAGTTGACATCTTTAATTAGCTTGTTATGCAAATAAAAGAGAGTGTAAGAAAATACACGAAAGTGGGCAAATACAGTTTGTATTCAAGCAGTCACAAATAAACTTGCAACCCACCTCCCATAATTGACAATATCACCACTATGCAACCTCAGACAGTATCCATTTTTAAAGCTGTTCGGACTGATCTTCAGATATGACCACATTAATTAATTATAAAGGTAGTTAAGAGATGAAGGGGGCAGGTAATGATATTACACGTGGCTGGCTGTCATTTCCTCAAATGTCATCCAAAATGGCTAAGACATTATCTGATGATGTAATGTAACTCTCCAGTGTTTACACTGTCAGGGCAGGAGGATCAGAAGGCTGGCTGACAAGGAGGTTAGTTGGTGTGCCTCCCCCGCAACGAATGGTAGACTGCAAAACATGGATCATCAGTTTCTAACTGGATACCTATTTATTTATCACAGGTAAAGCCTCGGCAACGTCCGTAAAAATCTTGGCCGATGTCTCCATCATAGCCAGCAATTTTAAGGTTGATTACAGTCGCCAGCAGCAGCGAAGGTAAAAGTTCCTCATCATTACCAATTTGTCACAGACCGCAGGTGAATTTCAAACGCTGCGCAAAAAAAGGGAATATAGGGAGAGACTTGCGGTGCCAATATATTTAATGTCTGAAACGGCTCACCTGCAGTGTCTTATTCAAATACAATAAAAAAATATATAAATTGATTTTGTTGAAAATATGAAGTTGGTGTTGTAGGATTGTTTTCCATTTCGAAATAAACATATGTGTGCGTAAAACATATGCGTAAAATCCAATTAATTATGTTTTAGTTAAACCAGCAATCTGCGACTGCTACATCAATTTTTTGACTTAAAAATGTATGATATATACCCATTGATACTTAAAGAATAGAACTTATGAATGCCTCATGACCTTAGTCTAACTGTCGTACCACACCAAAACACAAGCTTGCTTTACTCTATTGCTTGTAAACAATGTAATTGTAAACAAACAATGTATAGCCTCAAAACATAGTTGAAACTACAATTGTTATATCATGGACGGTCAGTCCTTGCATCCATAGCTCTGTCTATGAAGTTGAAAGTGGTGACTTCAGTCCAGCCCCATCCATCCCTCAGCTCTTTACCAAATCAGTGGCGGGGTATCACTCTGTTATTGTTTCAACTGCAGATTGCCCATTTAAAGTTTTAAAATATATATGTATATTTACCATCGCAGGGCTTTTAAATACCTAGTGGACAGCGTAGTATGTCTTTCATAACGCATGTCCAGATGTTAGCGATAAAACATAGGATAACCTATCGGCTACCAGTAAGACGGGCAACAACAAAGTAATGTGTCTTACTTCACCTTTTTCGGAGATGCTGAAAGCCGTTTTACTGTATATCCATTGAGCATGGTGAACTATCCCTGGTCAGATCCCACCAGTAAATGACACCTAGGGCAGGCTTTTACAATGTCAGGCAACGCTGCGATTCCACATTTTGACTGGTGTACTCCGTAGTTCTAGTGACTCTGTCCGAGACTCCCCGAAGGTGGGTGGTGTTGCGGGGGGCATGCTGTCCACTTGGGTCCGGGTCCAGGCAACGATTATCCGCAGTACGATGCTCCAGCAGCAGTCCTTTGCCTCTTGGGCTGGTTCAGAGGCGCCCCCGAGTTCCGCGTTGCCTTCAAAAGATTAAATGATTACATTAGGCGAAGAACGGGGGACTTTTGGCTCCCACCCCTTCCCCGTGTACACCCGAATGCAGCGGAAGAGCGCTGTTCCCAATAAAGAGGTCCGATCTCCTAGTCACAGTGACTAACATCGGATAGTTTATTGCTAATGCAAGAATTGTATTTTCCCGTTGAAACCCTTGGGAGACGTTTACTGCAATCAATTCAGCTGATAGCGATCTCTCCTCCCTGCCACTGCTCTCTCTCTCTCTCTCTCTCCCTCTCTCTCTCTCTCTCTCGCTATCTAATTCAATGCAAAGGAGCTTTATTGGCATCTGTTTAAATTGGCACAGCAAGTGAAATAAACAATAAAAAAAAGTGAGAAGAAATAAAAGCATCAACAAAGAACTTTCAGAAAATAACAGTAAACATTGCACTTGCAATGGTTTCAAAAAGATAAATACATTTCTAGTGTTATATTATCAGCTTCTACCGTGTTTTATCTATCTACCGTGTTTTATCTATCTACCGTGTTTTAGCTATCTACCGTGTTTTAGCTATCTACCGTGTTTTAGCTATCTACCGTGTTTTAGCTATCTACCGTGTTTTAGCTATCTACCGTGTTTTAGCTATCTACCGTGTTTTAGCTATCTACCGTGTTTTAGCTATCTACCGTGTTTTAGCTATCTACCGTGATTTAGCTATCTACCGTGTTTTAGCTATCTACCGTGTTTTAGCTATCTACCGTGTTTTAGCTATCTACCGTGTTTTAGCTATCTACCGTGTTTTAGCTATCTACCGTGTTTTAGCTATCTACCGTGATTTAGCTATCTACCGTGTTTTAGCTATCTACCGTGTTTTAGCTATCTACCGTGTTTTAGCTATCTACCGTGTTTTAGCTATCTACCGTGTTTTAGCTATCTACCGTGTTTTAGCTATCTACCGTGATTTAGCTATCTACCGTGTTTTAGCTATCTACCGTGTTTTAGCTATCTACCGTGTTTTAGCTATCTACCATGTTTTAGCTATCTACCATGTTTTAGCTATCTAAAACACAGTAGTGTGCAAGTCGTTGTAGTACACTAGTGGGGGAAGATATAGAAACAGATAACTATTTGTGGTATTCACAATGTTGTTTGTATTTCTCCTAACAGATATGGGACTTTATCAATGTTTGTTTGTTTTTAAAATCGGTGTGGGTCTGTGTGATCTGTGGGAAATATGTGTCTCTAATATATTCATAAATGAAGCAGGAGGTTAAGAAGTGCAGCTGTTTCCACCTCCTTTTGTGGACAGTGGGCACATATCATGTATTCACTTGAGAGCCAGGTCTATCTATGGTGTTCTCTCTCATTAGCAAGGCTATGCTCCTTGATTCAGTACATAGCCAATCATTTTCTTAATTTTTGGTCACTTACAGTGGTCAGGTATTCTGCTACTGTGTAATCTCTGTTTAGGGCCAGGAAGCATTTACTCATAATTTGATTGGATCTAATTGTGTTGCTGTCCTAGGCTCTGTGGGGTCTGTTTGTGTTTGTGAACTGAGCCCCCAGAACCAGTTGGCTGAGGGGCCTCCTCTGTAGGTTAAACTGTAGGTGCTTTTGTGGTGGAATGTGTGGGCATCACTTCCTCACAAGAGGCATTAGTGCCTGGCTGTGAAACAGAATAACTAGTCAACGTTGCTCCTCTGTCATTAGCTAGTTGCATACCAGATACATGTGTCTCATTTAACCATTGTTGATATGTTATTGGGCTACATTGCATGAGGCTATAACATATGAACCACAGCTCCACATACAATGAATGTACACAATTTATTTTTCAAAAGGACTCTTACCAAAATGAAAATAAAAGAGTCTTGAAAGACTATTTTGGGTTCCTTCTAATCAGGAACTTTAAGTGGCTAATAGTTTCTTGTGAAGAGTTGGACTGGGATAGGATTACAACATTTCCCGACCACTGTAGGCAGACAGTCTCCCGCTGAGATGAAACGTGTTCATTATGACGGTTTCAGATGGGAGCGTATGCTGTTATGATTTATTTAAATGGATAGCTAAGTCAAAATGGTCAGATGAGTTTGATTCAGCTGAGAACAAGACTCCAGCACACCCGCACATGCCCCCCCCCCCCCCCCCCCCCCCACACACACACACCAGTATTTCCTACATGTCTTAAGAAGCATTCTGCACTACTGGAGACCATAGAATTCCATGACCAATACATTCCCTCAGTATTTAAACAGTCACTTGGATACATTCCCTTAGTATTTGTCCATATCCAGTTTTTCCTACAGTGCGTTACATAGCACTGATTCAGCCCGCTCACACACTCAGCCAGTAGAATCCTATGTAGAAGCACCACATGGCCCATTCTTAGTTCCACACAAAAACAACAGAGTGGACATCCTAATACACAGTGCAGATAATATATTCTTGTCTGTGTTAGTGTAACGGATGTGAAATGGCTAGCTAGTTAGCGGGTACGCGCTAGTAGCATTTCAATCAGTTACGTCACTTGCTCTGAGACTTTAAGTAGGGTTGCCCCTTGCTCTACAAGGGCCGCGGCTTTTGTGGAGCGATGGGTAACGACACTACGTGGGCAACAGTTGTTGATGTGTGCAGAGGGTCCCTGGTTCGCGACCGTGTCGGGGCGAGGGGACGGTTTAAAGTTATACTGTTACATTGATGCTGTTGACCCGGATCACTGGTTGCTGCGGAAAAGGAGGAGGTTGAAAGGGGGGTGAGTGTAACGGATGTGAAATGGCTAGCTAGTTAGCGGGTACGCGCTAGTAGCATTTCAATCAGTTACGTCACTTGCTCTGAGACTTTAAGTAGGGTTGCCCCTTGCTGTGCAAGGGCCGCGGCTTTTGTGGAGCGATGGGTAACGAGGGTAGCTTCGTGGGTGTCAGTTGTTGATGTGTGCAGAGGGTCCCTGGTTCGCGCCCGTGTCGGGGCGAGGGGACGACGTGAAGTTATACTGTTACATTAGTATAATTTGTGGATAAGGCACTCAATCAACAATTCCAATGGCAAATATACATGAATCCTAATTCAAAAGCATTGTAATTGTCATTTTCAGTAAATTGTCCACTCATGTAATGTACCAGATATGAAGCAGCTATTGCCTGTGACCTTGATGCTGCTTTGCCAGCCAAATTTAAATCCCCACATGACCCTGCCTGGAAATGGTTGACGTGTGCTTTTTAATTATTGGTATCAATGCAGATACAATGACAGCATGTAAAGGGGTAGAGTAGGTGTTAATGGATGGGCTACATGGATAACCAATGCAAAGGCAGACAATCTGATCAATTTGTGATCATTAGTCATATGTAGATGACACACACCCGCAGGCACGCAGAAACGCACACACACATTTTAAATACTAACATTTTGCATCCACAAATCACATGACATCATAAAGGATTCAAACATTTCAAAGGTCGTTGATGCAAGGACACTTAAGGAAACAAAAAGCACCCTCTCTTCCACACAGCTAGGCTGCCCTTAACGGCTGAACCAGAGCAGTACCTAGCCAGTTGTTTTCAAGCCTGCGATCTGAAGGCCACCTACTGTAAGACTATGTACTGTATGTAGCCGAGACTGACAAATATCAATGCCACCAACTTCCATCTGTATCCCAGGCTGTCCAAGCATGACGTGATGGGCTGGTATTTAAGGAGCATTTCAGAAAAGGCCTGCTCCATTGAACAATCAAATGAGCAGGACACTTCCAAAATCAGCACCTCCCTCTGGCCTCCCACCACAACAACTATATCTGACTTATTCATACACACGCACACGCACGCACACACACACACACCACACACATGCGTGTGCGCACATACACACTCATGCATAACTCTCTCAAACACACATACACAGGCCTTTAGCCTTTGAATATCATCATTAGTATTATGTGTCCACTGCCTCATTGTGACATTATCTGGGGCTTTATGGCTCTAAATTCAACTGCCAAATGCCACATCTGCTCTCTCTCTCTCTGACCACTTCCATAATTAAAACGATATGCAAATCTGCCTGTTGGTTATTGTTATTAATGAGATGATGGGCCATATCAGGCCCTCACTGACAAAAAATCGCTCATGGTATTTTGTTTGCGTTGTGTTGGAATAACCTGTGTTATTATGCGATTATGTAGCCTACAGAATGAAGACTTTAGGAGTCAGCTGCTAAATCAACAAATGCAGTGTTTCTAAACACAGTCTTCAATATTCAAAGCACTGTCTGATTTTACGGAAATTGATTATTTACTCTCTAGCTCAAAAGAGGGAAGCATAATGATTCTATAGAATTTGTTTTTGTTATGTTAAGTGTGCCACAACTTTGCACGTTTCATCTAAACCAATATAGCACTTCTTATTTGAGAGACTACAGCGTTTGAGATTTTAAAGGAGGACAAAGGTTGTACGCGAACCATGAAATGAAACCTAGTGGATACTTTATGTGGACTATATGCACACATTCAGTCAGGCGCTGCAAGTTCAACAGGCTATATGAAGGTGGCAGTAGTGTACAGGATTGTACCACTTCTTACAGAGAGGGGGAGTCATGGTAAGTCACATGATACACACTCAAGCTTAAGGATATAGAGCTTTCCTTTGACCCCTTGAAGTGTTGTGCCATGAACAGTCTGTAAAACATATCATTGTGACCCTGCGAGTACATAGAGATGTACAGTTGATTATCAGGGCATAAATATCTGTCCAGAAAATATATTAATCTGCTGTGAAAGTAAACAATATGGATGATGCTTCAAAAAACATTTTCGTTCAATGTCTATAAAGGGCGAAGTTATTACCTTCTTAAATGATATTACATTCTGGCTTGAAGCCAATGTAGCTATATGCCAAATCATTCTCCACAGGATGTTGGTGGTACCTTAACTGGGGAGGACGGGCTCATGGTAATGGCTGGATTAGGTATCAAAAGTATCAAACACATGGTGTCAATGTGTTTGATGCCCTTTCATTCACTCCGTTCCGTTCATTATTATGAGCCGTCCTCCCCTCAGGAGCCTCCTATGACTTTCTCATGTTTTCATGCTACCATCAGATCCATCCATCCACGGCTACTTTTGTGAGATGTGAACAATATGAATTACATTTTTCTCTATGTCTGATGAGAGTCACAGCTATGAATGCTTCATTGTACCTTTCCGTTTGACCATATTTCTATCACAACACACACACACACACACACACACACACACACACACACACACACACACACACACACACACACACACACACACACACACACACACACACACACACACACACACACACACACACACACACAGAGAGAGACAGACCGACAGACAGACACACACACACACACACACACACACACACACACACACACACACACACACACACACACACACACACACACACACACACACAGAGAGACAGACCGACAGACAGACACACACACACACACACACACACACACACACACACACACAGAGACAGACCGGCAGACCGACCGACCGACAGACAGACAGACAGACAGACAGACAGACAGACAGACAGACAGACAGACAGACAGAGAGAGAGAGAGAGAGAGAGAGAGAGAGACAGAGAGAGAGACACAGAGAGAGAGACACAGAGAGAGAGACACAGAGAGAGAGACACAGAGAGAGAGACACAGAGAGACCTAGACATCTAGACAGCCATAACACCTCATCAGCCCCCTCAAAGGGAGAAACAATAAACAGACCCGGGGAGTAGGAGAGAAAGGGTGTCAGTGTTCAATCAGAAACGTATTTATTTAATCAGCCAGTTCTCAGTCGGAGGCAAATTATGAGGCAACAAAAAAAACCTGGGTACAACATACGTGATCTGGATGGCAGCACATGGATGTGGTTCGGTAATGTGTGTCAAGCTGTGAAAACACAGACTGGATTATAACAGAGAGACGCCTGTTACTGGCCAGACCACAGACACACTGACAGACAGGAGAGCTAAGGACAGGGAGGGTCAATGAGGTAACAGGAGCTCTCTTTCTCTATCTTTCTCTCTCTCACTACTTCTCCCTAACCTCTCATTTTCTTTGTCCATCCAACTCTTTCTCCTGCTCTACAAATCTCTATCCCTTCTTCTCCCTCACCTCTCGTTTTCTTTGTCCATCCAACTTTCTCCCGCTCTACAAATCTCTATCCCCTCTTCTCAACTCTCCTCTCTGTTTTATTTTCTGTCTGGAACGTTTTATCCCCGTGGCTAAGATGGCCCTGACGGAGGCCGTCTCGCCTCAAGTTCCTACTTAACGTTGCAGGTTTATACTTTCCTTTGTAAAACATACAGGTTTGAGATGAAATAACATTTTGGATTGACTGAGAGCATTGTTGTCACGTGTGCTCCCTCTCCGGCCTCTAGGTCACCAGGTTGCTCGTTATGGCGCACACCTGTCACCAGTGTTATGCGCATAATGACACTCATCTGGACTCCATCACCTCCTTGATTACCTGCCCTTTATATGTCACTCCCTTTGGGTTCTTCCCCAGTTGTCATTGTTGCTGTTTCATGTTGGTGCCCTGTTTGTGTTTCTTGTTAAGTTCATTTATTTATTAAATGTATTCCCTCCCTGAACTTGCTTCCCGACTCTCAGCATACATTGTTACAATTGTGTTTGTTCAACAATAAAATTAATCCTGTGGAATACAATTATCCTAATACTTGTGCATGCAGTGTACACATGACTGCGTGGCCTCACACAGTTCCAACTCCATCATCAAGTTCGCTGATGACACGACAGTAGTAGGCCTGATCACCAACAACAACAGGGAGGTTGCCACTCTGACAGCATGGGCCCAGGTAAACAACCTCTCCCTTAACGTCAGAAAAAAAGGATCTGATTGTGGACTTCTGGAGGAACCAGGTTGGGCACGCCCCCATCCTCATCATGTTCCTCAGCGTACACATCTCTGAGGAGCTGAAATGGTCAAACCGCACAAACACTGTGGTGAAGAAAGCACAACAGCGATTCTTGAATCTCAGGATGCTGAAGAAATGTGGCCTGTCCACGAGGGCCGTCACAGTGTTCTACAGGAGCACCATCGAGAGCATACTGTCGGGCTGCATCGCAGCCTGGTACAGCAATTCAGCTCTACCACCGCGGAACACATTGTTGGAGCTCGGAGCTCCTCCCCATGTCCCTCCCCTTAATGTGTATATATTATTATTAGAATTTTATTCTATATTTGTTGTTTTTAGCTGTGTACTGCATTGTTGGAGCTCGGAGCACAAGAATTTCACTGTGCCCTGTAATTACATCTGCAACACTGTACATGTGACTATCAAACTATCTAATCTAATTCCCATCTATCAAACTCTACCCCCTCTTTTCAACAGTACACACATCAGTCTTTCTCATTCATCTCTCATTCTCTTCAGCTCATTATTTATAGTCTTCTCTGTCAAATTCTATCTCTCCCCGGATCTCTATCGCCACCACTCTCTCCAAAAACGCTCTCTATCTCCTCACCATGCGTTGTCTTTGATATCAAGTCTGATTGGGGATATTCCACTCTGAGTTTTACATCCTAAATCCTTTGTAGTTCTGCCAGTGTCTTTTCTGTCTCTGCTCTTTTTTCTGACCATTACCATTATTTGTGTGACCCATTTTGACATCATCAGGCATCAAAGGAGTTCCCAGCAGTGTGTGTTCCATTTTAGATCTATCTTAGATCAACTTCAATCTCAGATCATAGGTTCAGAGTAGAGATATGGTCTGTGTCGCAAATGGCACCCTATCCCCTTTACAGCGTACTACATTTGACTATGGGGCTCTGGTCAAAAGTATTGCACGATAAAGGGAATCGGGTGCCATTTGTGACACACGCTATGTATCTACCCTGAACCCATGGAGGTTTGTTTAGAACACAAAGCGTGTCTGAATAGATACAACCCCTACTTGTTGGAATGGAATGAGTAGTAAGCTACAGTAATAACGTCCTGAGAGACCGTCATGGAGTCCGGTTCACCAACCAACACCCTCAGGCAGGCCCACAGGCATCCATGTACTAGGACACAACAACACTCACTCAGCCCAATCTAATGCTTCATTTTTCTGTCCTTTATTTTACTTTCATTTCATCCCATGATACAAGTGATATCGTTGTTGATATTCGCTGAACATCCAGTACTGTGCTTGATGGCTGTTTTGTGATTATCGCACCAGGTTAAACAGATAAACAGAGTAAACAGATAAATAGCTTCAAGCAATAACCAGGTTTCTCTCCTGACATCAACGTAGCTCTGATCTTCTCTTTTTCTTTCCACACTTGCTCCCCCACCTCTCTCTCTCTCTCTCTCTCTCTCTCTCTCTCTCTCTCTCTCTCTCTCTCTCTCTCTCTCTCTCTCTCTCTCTCTCTCTCGTCTCTCTCTCTCTCTCTCTCTCTCTCTCTCTCTCTCTCTCTCTCTCTCTCTCTCTCTCTCTCTGTCTCTCTCTCTCTCTCTCTCTCTCTCTCTCTCTCTCTCTCTCTCTCTCTCTCTCTCTCTCTCTCTCTCTCTCTGTCTCTCTCTCTCTCTCTCTCTCACTCTCTGTCTCTCTCTCACTCTCTCTCTCTCTCACTCACTCTCTCACTCACTCACTCACTCACTCACTCACTCACTCACTCACTCACTCACTCACTCACTCACTCACTCCTTCACTCACTCAGCATTCTTCCTCATTCTCTGTGCTCTGTGGAGCTTGTATCACTAGGTCTGCAGTGGCTGACCAGATCTCCTCCCTGTCTCCCCCTCTCATCCCTCCCCTCCACCTCCTTCCTTTCTCTCCCTCCTGCATTTCTCTCCCTCCCTTCTCCTCTCTTTTCCACCCCCTCCTCCCTCTTTGCATTCCTCCTCTTGCTCTGTGCCCTGGGCTGTCTGTATCAGTATGGACCCAGCCTGCAGGGGCCGACCAGATGGTCGGGGCCAGGAGAAGGCTCCACTCCACTGACTCAGAGAGGGTTCTGGCTGTGCTCTCGCCTGGAGGGCCGGACTGGGGGCTGAAGGCCGAGCTGGGGACTGAGGGCTGGACTGGGGTCTGAGGGCCGAGCTAGGGTGTGCCTCGCTTGATCTCAGTTGCACTGCACCACTGAAGACACCAGCTGCTACCTGCTGCCTGCTGCCTGCTACACATAGCTAGCTGCTGCAGCCCAAACCTCCCCCAGAGAGGAGGAAAGGGTGAGAAAGGAAATGTATGTCGATAGGACACACCCTTGCTCTTGGTCTGTATGACAATTAAGGCTCTCTAGATTGCATTCACATACTTTTCTTCATGTGCATCAGCATCATATGCATGCTTCATACATCGCTCCATCATGTCCCCCATTGTAAACATCGCTCCATCATGTTCCCCATTGTAAACATCGCTCCATCATGTCCCCCATTGTAAACATCGCTCCATCATGTCCCCCATTGTAAACATCGCTCCATCATGTTCCCCCTTGTAAACATCGCTCCATCATGTTCCCCCTTGTAAACATCGCTCCATCATGTTCCCCCTTGTAAACATCGCTCCATCATGTTCCCCCTTGTAAACATCGCTCCATCATGTTCCCCCTTGTAAACATCGCTCCATCATGTTCCCCCTTGTAAACATCGCTCCATCATGTTCCCCCTTGTAAACATCGCTCCATCATGTTCCCCCTTGTAAACATCGCTCCATCATGTTCCCCCTTGTAAACAGCGCTCCATCATGTTCCCCCTTGTAAACATCGCTCCATCATGTTCCCCCTTGTAAACATCGCTCCATCATGTTCCCCCTTGTAAACAGCGCTCCATCATGTTCCCCCTTGTAAACAGCGCTCCATCATGTCCCCCCTTGTAAACAGCGCTCCATTATGTTCCCCCTTGTAAACATCGCTCCATCATGTTCCCCCTTGTAAACATCGCTCCATCATGTTCCCCCTTGTAAACATCGCGCCATCATGTTCCCCCTTGTAAACATCGCTCCATCATGTTCCCCCTTGTAAACATCGCTCCATCATGTTCCCCCTTGTAAACATCGCTCCAACATGTTCCCCCTTGTAAACATCGCTCCATCATGTTCCCCCTTGTAAACATCGCTCCATCATGTTCCCCCTTGTAAACATCGCTCCATCATGTTCCCCCTTGTAAACAGCGCTCCATCATGTTCCCCCTTGTAAACAGCGCTCCATCATGTTCCCCCTTGTAAACATCGCTCCATCATGTTCCCCCTTGTAAACAGCGCTCCACCATGTCCCCCCTTGTAAACAGCGCTCCATCATGTTCCCCCTTGTAAACAGCGCTCCATCATGTTCCCCCTTGTAAACAGCGCTCCATCATGTTCCCCCTTGTAAACATCGCTCCATCATGTTCCCACTTGTAAACATCGCTCCATCATGTTCCCCCTTGTAAACATCGCTCCATCATGTTCCCCTTGTAAACAGCGCTCCATCATGTTCCCCCTTGTAAACATCGCTCCATCATGTTCCCCCTTGTAAACATTGCTCCATCATGTCCCCCCTTGTAAACAGCGCTCTATCATGTTCCCCCTTGTAAACAGCGCTCCATCATGTTCCCCCTTGTAAACAGCGCTCCATCATGTTCCCCCTTGTAAACATCGCTCCATCATGTTCCCCCTTGTAAACATTGCTCCATCATGTTCCCCCTTGTAAACAGCGCTCCATCATGTTCCCCCTTGTAAACAGCGCTCCATCATGTTCCCCCTTGTAAACAGCGCTCCATCATGTTCCCCCTTGTAAACATCGCTCCATCATGTTCCCCCTTGTAAACATTGCTCCATCATGTTCCCCCTTGTAAACAGCGCTCCAGCATGTTCCCCCTTGTAAACAGCGCTCCATCATGTTCCCCCTTGTAAACAGCGCTCCATCATGTTCCCCCTTTCCACAAAAAAATGCAGAAGAGTTGCAATAGTTGCTACGCCCATAATTACAGTAGTTCAAAATGTCAGTTGGTGACATTCATTGATTTTGCTGCCCTAAGTGAAGTGTTAGTGAAATTAAGTTTGGACCTACTGATACCAGGGTTTTTTCTTTATTTTTACTATTTTCTACATTGTAGAATAATAGTGAAGACATCAAAACTATGAAATAACATATATAGAATAATATAGTAACTTATTTTTTTTTAACAAATCAAAATATATTTGATATTTGATATTCTTCAAAGTAGCCACCTTTGATATTTGATATTGATACAGCTTTGATATTCTGCAAAGCCGACTTGATGACAGCTTTGCACACTCTTGGCATTCTCTCAACCAGCTTCATGAGGTAGTCATATAGAATGCATTTCATTTAACAGGTGTGCCTTGTTAAAAGTTAATTAGGGATCGGCGTCCCGTCAAAGGGACAGTTGTAAATCATGCAGCGCCTTGTGTCGCCATTGCAGATTTTAGAGAAACAACAAATGTTGTTACATATAAGTGTCTTATATCGGCTGAAAGCTTAAAACCTGTTAGGGCTATAGGGGGCGTATTGGAAAAACTGGAAAATATGTGCAAATTTTCAAACGGCCTCTTAATCAATTTTTGCTCTTACAATATGCATATTGTTAATACTATTGGATAGAAAAGAGTCTCTAGTTTCTAAACCCGTTTTAATTTTTTCTCTGAGTGGAACACAAGTCCTTTGGCAGCACTTTCCCCGACCAGGAAGTAAAATGCAAGATGTTTATGCTCGCTTCAACGCTCTGCCTATACATGGTCATGCCACCTATGACCCGAAACACACCTCGTACGCCTTCCTCTGGGTGTCAAGAGGACGTCAGAAGAGAAATCTTGCGTTTATCTTGTTCTGACGTGAAATAAGACCTATTTCTTTGGCGTGACCGTCAATTTCAGGAAGTCAGAAGCGCGCGACTTGGGAGAGATATCATGTTTTGTTTTGCTGCCGTTTCTGATGTGAACTATCTCCAGCTCGGATTTGATTTGATAAATGAGACCATGTCATCGTAATGTATGTTTTTTCAATATAGTTTAATCAGATTATTTGAATTTTTTCGGGAGTTTTGCCGTGTTCCGTAATGTTTCCTTTGTTTACGTTGGAGAGATCCATGCCACTCGACTAGTACCCCTGCTAAATGAAGATGGAAAGTTGCCATTCTGAATGGATTGAACGACTCTTCTGGACTAAGGACAACTTGATCAACATTCTGATGAAAGATCAGCCAAAGTAAGACCAAATTTATAATGTTATTTCATATATCTGTCGTGCATGTCAACTGGTCGCACGCGCCCAAGTGTGTCTGTCTGGCGTGGCTATGCTAATTTAGCGCTACATTTAGTTTTCGATGTAAAACATTTCATAAATCGGAAATATTGTCTGGAATCACAAGAATCCTGTTTTTCAATTGCTGCACAGTATGTATTTCTCAGAAATGTTTTATGAGGAGTAATTAGGTATTTGATGTTGGTGTCTGTAAATGTTATGTCTGCTTTCGGTGCAATTTTTGAGTGTAGCTGAAATGTAATTTATGATTTATACCATAAATATGCACATTTTTCAAAAAAAACATAAGCTATGATGAGATTTGACAATATTCTTGCAGAAAAATGTAATATGAATGCAACTGTCTCCTTCATGACTTGCCCAAATCTATCTGGGTGACTTCACACTAAATGTCATGAAGTTCACTCATACTTCAAGTTATCCATCTGACACTTTGCACATACACTGCTGCCGTCTTGTGGACACCATTGGAATTACAACCAGAGTGATGGCTGGAACATGGACCTTTCTGTTGCATTTCAAAGATGGTATTTTCTTCTACCAGATCTATTGTGTTATATTCACATACATTCAATTCACATTTCCACAAACTTCAAAGTGTTTCCTTTCAAATCGTACCAAGAATGTGCATATCCTTGCTTCAAGGCCTAAGCTACAGGTAGTTAGATTTGGGTTTGTCATTTAGGCGAATGTTGAAAAAAAGGGGGCTTTCCCAAAGAAGTTTTCATTTGTGGAATTTCTTTCCTTCTTAATGCGTAAATGACAAAGTCCATATAATGGCAAGAACAGCTCAAATAAGCAAAGAGAAATGACAGTCCGTCATTACTTTAAGACATGAAGGTCAGTCAATTCAATTCAATTCAACATTTCAAGAACTTTGAAAGTTTCTTCAAGTGCAGTTGCAAAAATCATCAAGAGCTATGATGAAACAGGCTCTCATGAGGACCGCCACAGGAAAGGAAGACCTGGAGTTATCGCTCCTGCAGAGAATAAGATTTACCAGCACCTCACATCTACTTCCGGGCGCCGAGCGAGATGGCTGCCTCGCTTCGCGTTCCTTGGAAAATATGCAGTATTCTGTTTTTTTATGTGTTATTTCTTACATTGGTACCCCAGGTGATCTTAGATGTCATTACATACAGTCGGGAGGAACTACTGAATATACGATTAACGTCAACTAACCACCGTTCCTACCAGAAATATGACTTTCCCGAAACGGATCCAGTGTTTTGCCTTCCACCCAATACAATGGACCTGATCCCAGCCGGCGAAGCTACTCGACGCCGTAAAAGGGGAAAACGTAGCGGTCTCCTGGTCAGGCTTCGGAGACGGGCACATCGCGCTCCACTCCCTAGCATACTACTCGCCAATGTCCAGTCTCTTGACAATAAGGTCGATGAAATCCGAGCACGGGTAACTTTCCAGAGAGACATCAGGGATTGCAACGTGCTCTGCTTCACGGAAACATGGCTAACTCAAAAGACGCTAACGGAGTCGGTGCAGCCAGCTGGTTTCTTCACGCATCGCGCAGACAGAAACAAACATCTTTCTGGTAAGAAGAGGGGCGGGGGGGTATGCCTCATGATTAACGAGACGTGGTGTGACCATCATAACAACACTCAGGAACTCAAGTCATTCTGTTCACCTGATCTATAACTCCTCACAATCAAATGTCGACCGCATTATCTACCAAGGGAATTCTCTTCGGTCATAATCACAGCCGTATATATTCCCCCCCAAGCAGACACATCGATGGCCCTGAACGAACTCTATCTGACTCTCTGTAAACTGGAAACCACACACCCTGAGGCTGCATTCATCGTAGCTGGGGATTTTAACAAGGCTAATCTAAAAACAAAACTCCCTAAATTCTATCAGCACATCGATTGTCCTACCAGGGCTGGCAAAACTCTGGACCATTGTTATACTAACTTCCGCGACGCATATAAGGCCCTCCCCCGCCCTCCTTTCGGAAAAGCTGACCACGACTCCATTTTGTTGATTCCAGCCTACAAACAGAAATTAAAACTACAAGCTCCCGCGCTCAGGTCTGTTCAACGCTGGTCCGACCAATCTGATTCCACGCTTCAAGACTGCTTCGATCACGCGGATTGGAATATGTTCCGCACCGCGTCCAACAACAACATTGAAGAATATGCTGATTCGGTGAGCGAGTTCATTAGGAAGTGCATTGACGATGTCGTACCCACAGCAACGATTAAAACATTCCTAAACCAGAAACCGTGGATTGACGGCAGCAATCGCGTGAAACTGAAAGCGCGAACCACTGCTTTTAACCAGGGCAAGGTGACCGGAAACATGACCGAATACACACAGTGTAGCTATTCTCTCCGCAAGGCTATCAAACAGGCTAAGTCCCAGTACAGAGACAAAATTGAATCGCAATTCAACAGCTCAGACACAAGAGGTATGTGGCAGGGTCTACAGTCTATCACGGATTACAAAAAGAAAACCAGCCCCGTCGCGGACCAGGGTGTCTTGCTCCCAGACAGGCTAAATACCTTTTTTGCCCGCTTTGAGGACAATACAGTGCCACTGACACGGCCCGCTACCAAAACCTGCGGGCTCTCCTTCACTGCAGCCGAGGTGAGTAAAACATTTAAACGTGTTAACCCTCGCAAGGCTGCAGGCCCAGACGACATTCCCAGCCGCGTCCTCAGAGCATGCGCAGACCAGCTGGCTGGTGTGTTTACGGACATATTCAATCAATCCTTATCCCAGTCTGCTGTTCCCACATGCTTCAAGAGGGCCACCATTGTTCCTGTTCCCAAGAAAGCCAAGGTAACTGAGCTAAACGACTACCGCCCCGTAGCACTCACTTCCGTCATCATGAAGTGCTTTGAGAGACTAGTCAAGGACCATATCACCTCCACCCTACCGGACACCCTAGACCCACTCCAATTTGCTTACCGACCCAATAGGTCCACAGACGACGCAATCGCAACCACACTGCACACTGCCCTAACCCATCTGGACAAGAGGAATACCTATGTGAGAATGCTGTTCATCGACTACAGCTCAGCATTTAACACCATAGTACCCTCCAAACTCGTCATCAAGCTCGAGACCCTGGGTCTCGACCCCGCCCTGTGCAACTGGGTCCTGGACTTCCTGACGGGCCGCCCCCAGGCGGTGAGGGTAGGTAACAACATCTCCACCCCGCTGATCCTCAACACTGGGGCCCCACAAGGGTGCGTTCTGAGCCCTCTCCTGTACTCCCTGTTCACCCACGACTGCGTGGCCATGCACGCCTCCAACTCAATCATCAAGTTTGCGGACGACACTACAGTGGTAGGCTTGATTACCAACAACGACGAGACGGCCTACAGGGAGGAGGTGAGGGCCCTCGGAGTGTGGTGCCAGGAAAATAACCTCACACTCAACGTCAACAAAACAAAGGAGATGATTGTGGACTTCAGGAAACAGCAGAGGGAGCACCCCCCTATCCACATCGACGGGTCAGTAGTGGAGAAGGTGGAAAGTTTTAAGTTCCTCGGTGTACACATCACGGACAAACTGAATTGGTCCACCCACACAGACAGCGTTGTGAAGAAGGCGCAGCAGCGCCTCTTCAACCTCAGGAGGCTGAAGAAATTCGGCTTGTCACCAAAAGCACTCACAAACTTCTACAGATGCACAATCGAGAGCATCCTGTCGGGCTGTATCACCGCCTGGTACGGCAACTGCTCCGCACACAACCGTAAGGCTCTCCAGAGGGTAGTGAGGTCGGCAGAACGCATCACCCGAGGCAAACTACCTGCCCTCCAGGACACCTACACCACCCGATGTCACAGGAAGGCCATAAAGATCATCAAGGACAACAACCACCCAAGCCACTGCCTGTTCACCCCGCTATCATCCAGAAGGCGAGGTCAGGACAGGTGCATCCAAGCAGGGACCGAGAGACTGAAAAACAGCTTCTATCTCAAGGCCATCAGACTGTTAAAGAGCCACCACTAACATTTAGCGGCCGCTGCCAACATACTGACTCAACTCCAGCCACTTTAAAAATGGGAATTGATGGAAATTATGTAAAAATGTACCACCAGCCACTTTAAACAATGCCACCTAATATAATGTTTACATACCCTACATTACACATCTCCTATGTATATGTATATACTGTACTCTATATCATCTACTGCATCTTGCCATCTTATGTAATACATGGACCACTAGCCACTTTAAACTATGCCACTCTATGTTTACATACCCTACAGTACTCATCTCATAGGTATACACCGTACTCTATACCATATACTGCACCATTGCCTATGCCGTTCTGTACCATCACTCATTCATATATCTCTATGTACATATTCTTTATCCCTTTACACTTGCGTGTATAAGGTAGTAGTTGCGGAATTGTTAGGTTAGATTACTTGTTGTTATTACTGCATTGTCGGAACTAGAAGCACAAGCATTTCGCTACACTCGCATTAACATCTGCTAACCATGTGTATGTGACTAATAAATTTGATTTGATTTGATATTGCAGCCCAAATAAAAGCTTCACAGAGTTCAAGTAACAGACACACCTCAACATCAAATGTTTAGAGGAGACTGCGTGAATCAGGCCTTCATGGTCGAATTGCTGCAAAGAAACCACTACTAAAGGACACTAATAAAAAGTAGAGACTTGCTTGGGCCAAGAGACACGAGCAATGGAGATTAGACCAGAGGAAATCTGTCCTTTGGTCTGATGAGTCAAAATTTGAGATTTTTGGTTGCAACCGCCGTGTCTTTACGAGACGCGGAGTAGGTGAACGGATGATCTCCGCATGTGTGGTTCCCACCTTAACCTGTTGGGGATGGGGGCGCTGTTTAGACTATTTATGCTAATGTGGCTAATTTTTTAAACGGCTTCCCACAAAATCCTTGATCGTACAATATGCATATTATTATTATTATTGGATGGAAAACAGTCTATAGTTTCTATAGGAGTTGAAATTTTGTCTCTAAGTGGAACAGAGCCCATTCTACAGCAATTTCCCTGACATGGAGTCAGATTTGAGAAATGTTGGCCACTTTTCTGAAGTCAGTTAAAAGGGCACTGTCGTTGCTATGACTATACGGACACTTCTTACGTCTTCCCCTGGATGCCTTTACGTGATGACGATTCCAACGGGCTCGATTGCGCGTTCACAGGCCCTACAAATGAAAAAACTCTGAAGCTAGTCATTCTTTGGGAGCTGCGTAACGCGCGTGGAAGACACCGACCCTCTCCTGTTCCAAGCGTTAGTTTAGCCTGTTATATTTCTCCGGTCATCTTTTCACTCGTTATAGGAGTTACAAACATCACAAAGTAGTTAATTTAAAGCGTTTTATAGCAATTTATATCCGTTTAGTGCGATTTTGGGACATTTATTTTTGCAACGATGTGAAAAGTTGGGCACGCTTTTCAGTTCATCCCGAACGTAGTTGACATTTCCACATGGCAAGAGGACAGCTTTCCACCAAAAGACGATTTCTCCCAAGAAAGGATCCTTTTACCAAGATACTGATGGAAGAACAGCTCAAGGTAGGACATTTTTATTATGATAAATCGTGTTTCTGTCGAAACATTTTAGTGGCTTAGGACGCCATGTTTTTTGACGTAGCTTCGCTTGGCGCAAACTGTATTGAAAAGTAAGGATAAATTAAAAAATGTAATAACGCAATTGTATTAAGAATTAAATTGTCTATCAATCCCTGTCCACCCTATATTTTTTAGTCACGTTTATGAGTATTTATGTATAAGAGTAGATCACTGTCTAAGTGGCGCAAGGACAAATTCTGACCAGCTGAGTTACATTTCACATTGTCTAACCATGATTTTGGTGGCTAAATATAAACATTTTCGATCAAACTGTATATGCATGTTGTAATGTGATGTTACAGGAGTGTCATCGGAAGAATTCTGAGAAGGTTAGTGAAAAAATTAATATCTTTTGGCGATGTTGACTTTTATCGCTCACTTTGGCTAGAATCAATGCTGGGCTGCTAATTGCTATGTGCTAAGCTAATATAACGATTTATTGTGTTTTCGCTGTAAGACACTTAGAAAATCTGAAATATTGTCTGTATTCACAGGATCTGTGTCTTTCGATTCGTGTATGCTGTGTATTTTTACGAAATGTTTGATGATTAGTAGTTAGGTAAACACGTTGCTCATTGTAATTATTCTAGTCCATTTGTGATGGTGGGTGCAATTGTAAACTATGCTATATACCTGAAATATGCACTTTTTTCTAACAAAACCTATCCCATACCATAAATATGTTATCAGACTGTCATCTAATGAGTTTTTTTGTTGGTTAGGGGCTATAAATATCTTAGTTTAGCCGAATTGGTGATGGCTACTGGTGTTGGTGGACAAATAAAAGATGGTGGATTATGCTAATGTGTTTTTAGGTAATAGATGTACATCTTTACATATTGTGTCTTCCCTGTAAAACATTTTAAAAATCGGAAATGTTGACTGGATTCATAAGATCTGTGTCTTTCATTAGCTGTATTGGACTTTAATGTGTGAAAGTTAAATATTTTAAAAAAATATTTTTTTTGAATTTCGCGGCACTGGTTTTTCAGTGGGGGGGGGGGGGGGGTGCCGCTAGCGCCACGCTGATCCTAGACAGGTTAAAGCATGGAGAAGGAGGTGTAGAGGTGCTTTGCTGGTGACACTGTCAGTGATTTATTTAGAATTCAAGGCACACTTAACCAGCATGGCTACCACAGCATTCTGCAGCGATACGCCATCCCATCTGGTTTGCGCTTAGTGGGGCTATCATTTGTTTTTCAACAGGACAATGACCCAAAACACACCTCCAGGCTGTGTGGGGGCAATTTTTCCAAGAAGCAGAGCACTGGAGTGCTGCGTCAGATGACCTGGCCTCCACAATCACCCGACCTCAACCCAATTGAGATGGTTTGGGATGAGTTGGACCGCAGATTGAAGAAAAAACAGCCAACAAGTCCTACGCATATGTGGGAACTTCTTCAAGACTGTTGGAAATGCATTCCAGGTGACTGCCTCATGAAGCTGGTTGAGAGAATGCCAAAAGTATGCAAAGCTGTCATCAAGGCAAGGGGTGGCTACTTTGAAGAATTTAAAATATTAAATATGTTTTGGTTACTACGTGATTCCATATGTGTTATTTCATAGTTTTGATGTCTTCATTATTATTCTACAATGTATAAAATTGTTAAAATAAAGAACAACCCTGGAATTAGTAGGTGTGTCCAAACTTTTGACTGGTACTGTATATACTTACACATATTTAACCCCTTATGTTTGTTTGCACAAAACTACCTCCATACTTCATTGATTTGTATGGCTTACCTTCAGACAATTCACATAGAGCAAAATGGAGAACAACATCGTTTTTGTGACTGTCTCCCCTATCTAAAGAATGGTAGAATTACTTTGTAGGCCGCAGATGTTTCTGTGAGAATACTTGGTGTGACAGACAGCGCTGTAGCTCTGCCACTTTCCACCGCAGATGCAGAACGGCGACATCGGCGGATGCTGTTGATTGAGTTGAAGCCCATGCAATAAAACAGATATCTCTAGCTGACAGATTTTGATGGGAAGTTTTTATTATATTACTTAGATTGATGCACCAGTTCGTCATTAGACTCTAGATGGGGTTTTATCTTCTCTGACATGCTGTTCTTTCCTTTCTTCTTGATCCAGTCTGATTCATATGACTGGTTAGTTCTAAAACTAGTGTACTATATAGGGAATAGGGTGACATTTGGGATGCAGACCTCAGATTTTGAACATTTGGGATGTAGTCCTCTGTCCACTACGCTTCCTACTTCCAAATCTATTCTCACTGTCGTGCAACGAAACGTGGAGCTCTTCAGAACTATGTTGTTACACAGAGTCAGAGGGAAGACAACCTGATGGTTTGGAAATAAAAAACGATTCATTCCATGTTCCACATGACGTCAGTAGAGCAGTAAAAGCCTGCTCAGTCTACCCCAGCTGTGCAGTTGGAAGGGCAATTTGTGTTCTGACTGACACTATACCATCACCAGCATGAGAGAGAGAAAAAAGAAAAAACAACAAACATATTGCTCTCTTCTCAGCCCAACTCACAATTAATTAATTTAACCACACACAGTTAGTGTAATACAGTAGATCCATTACTCAAAGTTCTACAGTAACATTCTTGGCAGCGTTGGTCTTAACTTCACCACAGCTACATGAAGATCCAGGATCAACACAGCCTCATGACGATCCAGGATCAACACAACATAGACTATCCAGGATCAACACAGCTAAATAACATATATATTTTTTCATCTTCAGCTAGGCCAGTGAGTGACGGTATTGTAAGGCATAAAGAACAGGATTCTTTTTTTGCTTTATATCATTATTTACTAGAGGGTTGGACCTGAAGAGATACACTACATGGACAAAAGTATGTGGACACCTGCTACCAGTTTTTCCCAATTGTTTACACACTAAAACTGGCCCATGAGGCACAATGACCCAAACCTGTAACTCATTTAGTAGAACATAAACCAAATCTGCAATAAAACTAGCACATGTTTTGCTTTACACTCAGATTGCAATTCTATGACAAACATTTGGCAAAACACAACACACAATTCTCTACCTTTGGCACAACCTTCACGACCAAAATCTCTTGTGTGCAAATGAAAAGCAACACTCTTCAACAAGCTAAGCTCAATGTCCAATTGATCACTTTCACCCTGCACATGTGCAAACACTAATTGCATAAATGTTCACTTTGTAATCAGACCTTTGGTATGGATAAAAAGGCCACAGGTGAGTACTCCTGTGTTTGGAAGAAAACTTGGCGGAGAGAAGTAGGGGTAGAGGTAGAGGTGTAGGAAGAGGTGGGGGTAGAGGTGGAGGTAGACCAAGAACAAGGAGAGTAATCTCTGGTGAAATTCTGGCGACTATGGTGGACAATGTGGTCAAGCATGGTTTGACCTTGAGAGAGGCTGGGCAGAGAGTGCGGCCCAATCTGAGCCGCTTCACCGTAGCGTCCATCATCCAGACGTTCCACAATGAGAATAGGTATGTACTGCATACATTGGATCTCTCTACTACTTTTACTACTTGACAGTAGAACAACGTAAAGCACAGTAAAGGCTGTAGATTCCAATACATACTGTAAGGAGAAACAAAGTAAATGTTTAATGTATTACTGTATGAAATTGGGAGCTGTACTACTTTGTAACATGTTTATCTAGTATACTGTATTAATGTAGTGTTTACTGTACTGTATGCTATTTTTATTTGTTAAGCTGAAAGATGATCACCGCGTGTCTATTTACAGACAAACTGGAGGCTGCCATTGTGCAAATGGTAGTTGAAAATAATGCAATAAAACACCGAAAAATCCAACAACAGACTATTGAAAACCCTGCCATCTTCCATAACATCACAGTGAGCTTATCAACCATCGCCCGCATCCTTAAGAAACACCATCTCCGGAAGAAAGGAATTCCCAAAGAGTGGAGGATAAACAGTACGAATATGTGAAAGTAAGTAATGTACTATTATTACACTCTTGAAACATTAGAGACTCATTGATGTTGCCAGTGAACTTTACTATACAGTAATTACAGTATTTACTCTCATTTCAGAGAATCATGGAGACAGACATAATGGTGCCAGAGGGGACGGCATCCGTTTTACGTGCTCCTAACCATAGTGTGGTCTACAGCTTATCATGAGGTACTCTACCTCAAGCGAGCATAACCTCAAGACTTTCTTAATATTAGAGATGGCACATCAGCTGTTATTGACAAATATACACAGACCACCACCCCTCGTCTTACCGGAGGTTGCTGTTCTGTCTTGCCAATGGAGGGAAAACCCAGCCAACTGTATATTATCCATGTCCTTGTTCAGTCACGACTCAGTGAAACATAGGATATATATTTATTTTTTTACTTCTTAGGGTTAGGTCTATTTTCCTGAATTTCCACCTGACTGACGTGCCAAAAGTAAACTGCCTGTTACTCAGGCTCAGAAGCCAGGATATGCATATAATTGGTAGCATTGGATAGAAAACACGTTGAAGTTTGTAGAAATGTTAAAATAATGTATTGATGTGGTATCCATACACAATTACATACACAAATACACAATTGATGTGGTATGCAAAAATCCAAGGTCCCAGGCTCTTCTAATGGAAAGCTATGCAATTCTAGCTCCCAAGATTGCAATTCATATGGCTTCCACTAGATGTCAACAGTCTTTGTTTCAGGCTTGTTTCTTCCAAAACGAGGAAGAATTTGGAGTTTTGGTACAAAGAGTTTCAGTGGAAAATCAGTCTGTCGGAGGAGCGCCTGCTAATTTTACTTTTCTATTGAACATACTTCTTTCCGTATGAAATATTATAGTTTATTTACATTTCATTATAGCTTGAGGATTAAATAGAAATGTAGTTTGACTTGTTTGAACAAAGTTTAGCAGTAGCGTTTTGGAATCCTTTGTCTGCATGTTGAACGAGTGGATTACTGAAATCGATGGCGCCAAGTACACTGACTTTTTGGGATATAAAGGTGGATTTTATCTAACAAAACGACCATTCATGTTGTAGCTGGGGCCCTTGAGATTGCAAACAGAGGAAGATTTTCAAAGTAAGTGATTTATTTAATCACCATTTGTAATTTTATGAAACCTGTGCTGGTTGAAAAATATGTTGATGTGGGGCGCCGTCCTCAAACAATCGCATTGTATGCTTTCCCTATTGTAAATCGGACAACACAGTTAGATTAACAAGAATCTCAGCTTTTAAACGATATAAGATACTTGTATGTTCATAAATGTTTAATATTATGATTATTTATTTGAATTGTGCACCATCCAATTTCACTGGACATTGTCGACAGGTGTGCCGCTAGCGAGACGACTAGTCTTAGAAGTTTTTCCCATTGGTAGGATAGTCTGCTTCTCCGAGACCAGGCCCAAATCCCTGTCATTCGCATGAAGAAAAGACAGAAATACAGGGGTAGAATTGAGAATTCGTCGGCGAGTGGGTAACCTACCTCTACCATCCATTCTCTTGGTCAACGTGCAATCACTGGAGAATAAACTGGATGATCTCCATTCGAGACTTTCCTACCAACAGGACATTAAAAACTGTAATATCTTATGTTTCACGAGTCGTAGCTGAACGACAACACAGAAAATATGTGACCTGTTTCAAGAAACTGGGCGTACGTTGTGGGTCACTTCTTCATACGAGAGCCATTTGAACAAAATGTTTTCTTTTCATCAAAATTCGTTTTTTGGGGGGCAGAAATGCCTTCTGGAACATGTGAACTTTCATGTGCCTTAATAACAACCTTGTATGCCATCTGTAAATATGAATACAATTGTTAAATTCCGATCCTAGTTGGTTAGCCACAGAAAAAGACAGCAACCGGTTCATTGACTACAGCTCAGCATTCAACACCATAGTGCCCACAAAGCTCATCACTAAGCTAAGGACCCTGGGACTAAACACCTCCCTCTGCAACTGGATCCTGGACTACCTGACGAGCCGCCCCGAGGTGGAAAAGGTAAGCAACATCACATCTTCCACGATGATCCTCAACACAGGGGCACCTCAGGGGTGCGTGCTTCATCCCCTCCTGTACTCCCTGTTCACCCATGACTGCGTGGCCAAGCACGATTCCAACACCATCATCAAGTTTGCTGACAACACAAAAGTGGTAAGCCTGATCAGCGACGATGATGATACAGCCTATAGGGAGGAGGTCAGAGACCTGGCAGTGTGGTGCCAGAACAACAACCTCTCCCTCAATGTGAGCAAGACAAAGGTGATCGTGATCGTGGACTACAGGAAAAGGATTCACATCGATGGGGCTCTAGTGGAGCGGGTCTAGAGTTTCAACTTCCTTGGTGTCCACACCTCCAACAAACTATCATGGTCCACACACCAAGAAAATCATGAAGATGGCACGACAACAACTTTTCCCCCTCAGGAGACTAAAAAGATTTGGCGTGTGTCACTAGATTGTCAAAAAGTTCTACAGCTGCACCATCGAGAACACCCTGACCGGTTGAATCACCGCCTGGTGTGGCAACTGCTCACCATCCGACAGAGGGTAGTGCGTACGGACTAGTACATCAATGGGGCCAAGCTTACTTCTATCCAGGACTTATGTATTAGGCGCTGTAAGAGGCAGGCAAAAACAAAATGTCAAAGACTCTAGTCACCCAAGTCATGGACTGTTCTCTATTCTACCGCATGGCAAGCGGTACCGGAGCGCTAGGTCAAAAAGGCTCCTAACAGCTTCTACCCCCTAGCCATAAGACTGCTGAGCGATTAATCAAATGGCCACCCTGACTGTTTACATTGATACCCCCCCCTCTTTGTTTTTACACTGCTAGTGCTTTACCCCTACCTACATGTTCAAATTACCTCAACTAACCTGTACCCCCGCACATCGACTCTTTACCGATACCCCCTGTATATAGCCTCATTATTGTTATTTTATTGTGTTACTTTTAATATTGTTATTTACTGTAGTTAATATAGTAAAGATTTTCTTAACTTCTTGAACTGCATTGTTGGTGAAGGGCTTATATGTATCATTTCACGTTAAGGTCTACACCTGTTGTATTTGGCGCATGTGACACATACAATTTGATTTCATTTGATTTGGATGTACGTCCCATCCCACATGAACTCATATTCATAGAGAAGGCAGGATTCAATTTAGCGAAGAGGAGGAGGAGAAGAAGGAGCATCATTGGTCAACGTGCCATTATTGAGGTACCTGGCCAGCGCGGGGGTAATGTCACCATATGCGCAGCTATGAGCCACAATGGGGTCCTTCCACCTCCATGCCACCCTTGGACCATACAACACTGCCCATCTCCTTCATTTCCTGAACTCCTTACATGACAATCTTTTTCAGCCAGAGCAGAGATGGCCAAGTGATCCTGAGCAGCAAATGTATGTTCTAATTTGGGACAACGTGAGTTTCCATCTGGCTGCTCAGGTCTGCAACTGGTTCCATGACCATCCCAGGTTTATAATTCTCTATCTCCCACCATATTCCTAATTTCTCAACCCCATTGAGGAGTTGTTTTCAGCATGGCGATGGAAGGTGTATCGCAAAACCCCATGAACCTATGGCCCTTCTCCAGTCAATTGAGGAGGCCTGTGGTGACAGTCCTGTCAGGGTAGATGCATCATGTCAGAAGATATTTCCCCGCTGTCTGGCAAAGGAGAATATCAACTGTGATGTTGATGAAAATCTGTGGCCGGACCAAAACGACAGACCTGACTGATTTTGTTTTCGCAGTGGAGTATTTGTTTCTTGATGATTTGGATTTTACTGTATTTGAACAATTTTTTAAAAATGTATTCCCTACAATTCATTTAACATACAGTACAGTAGTACAAATAGGTCTATTTGTCTTCCTTTGCATATGAAAAATATATTTACTATATGTTTTCATTTTTACTGTATGTGTGCTTTCTGTTTGACATGTATTGAATGATGTTGAAATATAAAACGTACATTTTTGCATTTGTGTTCCTTTCTTGTTTGAGTAAAAAAACAATAAACAGTATAACACAATCTTAGTCTTTACACTTAAATAGGTTTTAATAGCAGTGTTTTGAATGTCGTATTTGTAACGGCTTTCATATTCGTCCTCCTCCTCGGACGAGGAGAGGAGAGGCGAGAAGGATCGGACCAATACGCGGAGTGGTTAGTGTTCATGATGAATTATTTATTATAACGGAAAAACTGAACACTGAAAATGCAAAACAAATAAACGAAGTGCAGAAAACAGATACAGTACCGTGTGGTGAAAAACACAAACACGGAAACAATCACCCACAAACAAACGGTGTGAACAGCCTACCTTAATATGGTTCTCAATCAGAGGAAACGTCAAACACCTGCCCCTGATTGAGAACCATATAAGGCTAATTAACAATGAAACTAAACACAGAAACAAACAACATAGGCTGCCCACCCAGCTCACGTCCTGACCAACTAAACACAGCTAAACAAAGGAAAATAAGGTCAGGAACGTGACAGTACCCCATCCCCAAGATGCGGACTCCGGCCGCAAAACTGAACCTATAGGGGAGGGTCTGGATGGGCATCTGTCCACGGTGGCGGCTCTGGCTCTGGACGTTGTCCCCACCCCACCATAGTCAATCCCCGCTTCCGTAGCCTCCTCCCAATGGCCACTCTCCAAATTAACCCACCTGGATTAAGGGACAGCACCGGACTAAGGGGCAACACCGGAATGAGGGGCAGCACCGGACTGAGAGGCAGCACCAGACTGAGGGGCAGCACCAGACTGAGGGGCAGCACCAGACTGAGGAGTAGCACCGGACTGAGGGGCAGCTTCGGACTGTCTAACGGCTCTGGCTGCTCATGGCTCGCTGACGGCTCTGGCTGCTCATGGCTGGATGACGGCTCTGGCTGCTCATGGCTGGCTGACGGCTCTGGCTGCTCATGGCTGGCGGAAGGCTCTGGCTGCTCCTGTCTGGCGGAAGGCTCTGGCTGCTCCTGTCTGCGGGAAGGATCTGGCTGCTCCTGTCTGGCGGAAGGCTCTGGCTGCTCCTGTCTGGCGAAAGGCTCTGGCTGCTCCTGTCTGGCGGAAGGCTCTAGCGGCTCCTGTCTGGCGGACGGCTCTAGCGGCTCCTGTCTGGCGGACGGCTCTAGCGGCTCCTGTCTGGCGGACGGTTCTAGCGGCTCCTGTCTGGCGGACGGCTCTAGCGGCTCCTGACTGACAGGCGGCTTTGAAGGCTCAGGACAGACGGGCGGCTTTGAAGGCACAGGACAGAAGGGCGGCTTTGAAGGCTCAGGACAGACGGGCGGCTTTGAAGGCTCTGGACAGACGGGCGGCTTTGAAGGCTCAGTACAGACGGGCAGCGCAGGCGGCGCTTGGCAGACGGACAGCTCAGACGGCGTTGGGCAGACGGGCAGTTCAGGCGCCGCTGGGCAGACGGCAGACTCTGGCCGGCTGAGGCGCACTGTAGGCCTGGTGCGTGGTGCCGGAACTGGAGGTACCGGGCTAAGGACACGCACCTTAAGGCTAGTGCGGGGAGCAGCAACAGAACGCACTGGACTCTGGAGACGCACAGGAGGCTTGGTGCCTGAACTGGTGGTACCGGGCTGGAGACACACACCATAGGGCGAGTGCGTGGAGGAGGAACAGGGCTCTGGAGACGCACAGGAGGCTTGGTGCGTGGTGCCGGAACTGGTGGTACCGGGCTGGAGACACGCACCATAGGGCTAGTGCGTGGAGGAGGAACAGGGCTCTGGAGACGCACAGGAAGCCTGGTGCGTGGTGTAGGCACTGGTGGTACTGGGCTGGGGCGGGGAGGTGGCGCCGGAAATACCGGACCGTGCAGGCGTACTGGCTCCCTTGAGCACCGAGCCTGCCCAACCTTACCTGGTTGTATGCTCCCCGTAGCCCGACCAGTGCGGGGAGGTGGAATAACCCGCACTGGCCTGTGTTGGCAAACCGGGGACACCATTCGTAAGGCTGGTGCCATGTATGCCGGCCCGAGGAGACGCACTGGAGACCAGACGCGTTGAGCCGGCTTTGTGGCACCTGGCTCAATGCTCAATCTAGCCCTGCCAGTGCGGGGAGGTGGAATAACCCGCACCGGGCTATGCACACGTACAGGGGACACCGTGCGCTTTACCGCATAACACGGTGTCTGCCCGTACTCCCGCTCTCCACGGTAAGATCGGGAAGTTGGCGCAGGTCTCCTACCTGACTTCGCCACACTACCCTTTAGCCCCACCCCCCCCCTCCCAATACATTTTTGGGCTTGACTCACAGGCTTCCGTGCTAGCCGCGTACCTTCATAACGCCGGTTCCTCTCTCCGGTTGCCTCTGCTCTCCTAACTGCCTCCAGCTGTTCCCATGGGAGGCGATCTTTTCCAGCCAGGATCTCCTCCCATGTGTAGCAACCCTTGCCGTCCAAAACGTCCTCCCATGTCCATTCCTCCTTCTTGCGCTGCTGCTGCTTTTTCCACCGCTGCTTGGTCCTTGGTTGGTGGGTGATTCTGTAATGCTTGTTCTCCTCCTCGTCTAAGGAGGAGCATGGATCGGACCAAAACGCAGCTGGTGAGGAATACATAATGACTTTATTTAAACAAGACGAACACGAAGCACACTTGAATAACTACAAAACAACAAAACGACGTAGACAGACCTAAACATGAGAACTTACAAAAACACGAAGAATGCACGAACAGGAACAGATTAAACAAACGAAACAGTCCCGTGTGGTAACAACACAGACACGGAAGACAATCACCCACAAACTTGATTTTGATTGTTGTGTTTCATTATGCACGATCTCTGTGGGATTTAGGGAAATTGTCTAACTGTTTTGTGTTTAGAGTTTTGAGTACATGAGATGTAGTTTCAGCAAAACGTGTGTTAAAGAATTGAGAAAAACTGTAATATGGATGTGGTCCCCCCTTTGCTGCTATAATAGCCCCCACTCGTCTGGGAAGGCTTTCCACAAGATGTTGGAACATTGCTGCAGGGACTTGCTTCCATTCAGCCACAAGAGGGGTGGCCCGTCCTTCTTTCCAAGATAGCATAGCAGTTCCGACCTCATTTTGTCCTTGTATTGTCGTGTCCTGTATATATATATTTACACCTTTCTTCGCATATCTTTTATATATTTTATTATCCAAGAACTCAACTACAAAAAGCTTTCCTGCAACCCGCCTCACCAATTACAGAAAAAAAGAAGTATTATTTACCTCAAATCTGAAAATTCACAATTGAAGCTAGCCAGAAGCTATCCAGAAGCTAGCCAGAAGCTAACCAGATGCTAGCCAGAAGCTAACCAGAAGCTAGCCAGAAGCTAGCCAGAAGCTAAACAGAAGCTAGCCAGAAGCTAGCCAGAAGCTAACCAGAAGCTAGCCAGAAGCTAACCAGAAACTAGCCAGAAGCTAACCTGAAACTACCCCGAAGTTAGCCGGTTTACTGGCTAACGTTCGTATTTCAGCTACCCACGTTTTGTGGTCATCAGCTATTCCTTTAGCTCGATAATCTATCGGCACTTTTGTACAACGCGACTCAGACCAGAACATACCGGACTTATTTTTCTCACTATCCCCGGATTTCAACCGCAAGCTCTGGACATTTACACCTTGATTTCGCAGCTAGCTAGCTGCAAACCGTGTGACTATTTGCTTACGTCGATCCCGGAGCAAACTTAAATTATTCCGGAGCTAGCCAGCTGAAGAGTTCCATCAGCCATTCCTGGGCTATAATCACCTATCCGGACCCGTTTTTTTTTACTACAAATGCGGAGCCCCACCGGGCCTTCACGACTGACTACCGACGTCATCTGCTCGAGGGAGTTAGTTGGCACCTCCGTCGCGACGTTACCTGAACGCTCATCTGGGGCTCGCTAATCGTTAGCTGTCTTTTTTTTATTTTTTATTTTATTTTTTCCCCTTTTCTCCCCAATTTTTCGTGGTATCCAATCGCTAGTAATTACTATCTTGTCTCATCGCTACAACTCCCGTACGGGCTCGGGAGAGACGAAGGTCGAAAGCTATGCGTCCTCCGAAGCACAACCCAACCAAGCCGCACTGCTTCTTTAAAACAGCGCGCCTCCAACCCGGAAGCCAGCCGCACCAATGTGTCGGAGGAAACACCGTGCACCTGGCCCCCCTTGGTTAGCGCGCACTGCGCCCAGCCCGCCACAGGAGTCGCTGGAGCGCGATGAGACAAGGAAATCCCTACCGGCCAAACCCTCCCTAACCCGGACGACACTGGCCCAATTGTGCGTCGCCCCACGGACCTCCCGGTCGCGGCCGGCTGCGACAGAGCCTGGGGGCGAACCCAGAGACTCTGGTGGCGCAGTTAGCACTGCGATACAGTGCCCTAGACCACTGCGCCACCCGGGAGGCCCCGTCGTTAGCTGTCTTATCGGCTGCTATCTGAATAAGTATATCGAAACATTTTCTTGGGTCACTATATCTACTTTGCCAATTGGATTGATCCCCTCTACCACACGGAACCCCACTAATCTACCGACGGAAACGCACGAGGTGACTAAAAATAGACCTCCATCCTATGCTATCTTGCTACCGATAGCCAGCTACCCGGCCAGCTGTCTGGATCGCCATGACCCCAACCAACCTCTACTCACTGGACCCTTATGATCACTCGATTAAGCATGCCTCTCCTTAATGTAAATATGCCTTGTCCATTGCTGTTCTGGTTAGTGTTTATTGGCTTATTTCATTGTAGAGCCTCTAGCCCTGCTCACTATACCATATCCAACCTTTCAGTTCCACCACCCACATATAAGATGACATCACCTGGTTTCAATTATGTTTCTAGAGACAATATCTCTCTCATCATCACTCAATACCTAGGTTTACCTCCACTGTATTCACATCCTACCATACCTTTGTCTGTACATTATTCCTTGAAGCTATTTTATCGCCCCCAGAAACGTTCTTTTACTCTCTGTTCTAGACGTTCTAGACGACCAATTCTCATAGCTTTTAGCCGTACCCTTATCCTACTCCTCCTCTGTTCCTCTGGTGATGTAGAGGTGAATCCAGGCCCTGCAGTACCTATTCCCCAGGCGCTCTCTTTTGATGACTTCTGTAACCGTAATAGCCTTGGTTTCATGCATGTTAACATTAGAAGCCTCCTCCCTAAGTTTGTTTTGTTCACTGCTTTAGCACACTCTGCCAACCCAGATGTTTTAGCCGTGTCTGAATCCTGGATTAGGAAGACCAAAGATTCTGACATTTTCATCCCTAACTACAAGATTTTCAGACAAGATAGAACGGCCAAAGGGGGCGGTGCTGCAATCTACTGCAAAGATTGCCTGCAGAGTTCTGTTTAACTATCCAGGTCTGTTCCCAAACAATTTGAACTTCTACTTTTAAAAATCCACCTCTCTAAGAACAAGTTTCTCACTGTTGCCGCCTGCTATAGACCACCCTCTGCCCCCAGCTGTGATCGGGACACCATATGTGAGCTGATTGCCCCTCATCTATCTTCAGAGCTCGTGCTGCTAGGCGACCTAAATTGGAACATGCTTAACACCCCAGCCATCCTACAAACTAAGCTTGATGCCCTCAATCTCACACAAATTATCAATGAACCTCCCTGGTACCACCCCAATTCCGTAAACACGGGTACCCTCATAGATATCATCCTAACCAACTTGCCCTCCAAATACACCTCTGCTGTTTTCAACCAAGATCTCAGCGATCACTGCCTCATTGCCTGCATCCGTAATGGGTCGCGGTCAAACGACCTCCACTCATCACTGTCAAACGCTCCCTGAAACACTTCAGCGAGCAGGCCTTTCTAATCGACCTGGCCGAGGTATCCTGGAAGGATATTGATCTCATCCCGTCAGTAGAGGATGCCTGGATATTTTTTTTAAATGCCTTCCTCACCATCTTGAATAAGCATGCCCCATTCAAGAAATTTAGAACCAGGAACAGATATAGCCCTTGGTTCTATCCTGACCTGACTGCCCTTAACCAACAGAAAAACATCCTATGGCTTTCTGCAAGGGCATCGAACAGCCCCCGTGATATGCAACTTTTCAGGGAAGCTAGAAACCAATATACACAGGCAGTTAGAAAAGCCAAGGCTAGCTTTTTCAAGCAGAAATTTGCTTCCTGCAACACAAACTCAAAAAAGTTCTGGGACACTGTAAAGTCCATGGAGAATAAGAACACCTCCTCCCAGCTTCCAACTGCTCTGAAGATAGGAAACACGGTCACCACCGACAAATCCACTATAATTGAGAATTTCAATAAGCATTTTTCTACGGCTGGCCATGCTTTCCACCTGGCTACCCCTACCCCGGTCAACAGCACTGCCCTCCCCTCTGCTACTCGCCCACGCCTTCCCCATTTCTCTTTCTCCCAAATACAGTCAACTGATGTTCTGAAAGAGCTGCAAAATCTGGACCCTTACAAATCAGCCGGGCTATATAATCTGGACCCTTTCTTTCTGAAACTATCTGCTGAAATAGTTGCCACCCCTATTACTAGCCTTTTCAACCTCTCTTTCGTGTCATCTGAGATTCCCAAAGATTGGAAAGCAGCTGTGGTTATCCCCCTCTTCAAAGGGGGGGACACGCTTGACCCAAACAGCTACAGACCTATATCTATTCTACCCTGCCTTTCTAAGGTCTTCGAAAGCCTAGTCAACAAACAGATTACCGACCATTTCGATTCCCACCATGCCTTCTCCGCTATGCAATCTGGTTTCAGAGCTGGTCATGGGTGCACCTCAGCCACGCTCAAGGTCATAAACGATATCTTAACCGCCATCGATAGGAAACAATACTGTGCAGCCGTATTCATTGACCTGGCCAAGGCTTTTGACTCTGTCAATCACCAAATCCTCATCGGCAGACTCGACAGCCTTGGTTTCTCTAATGATTGCCTCGCCTGGTTCACCAACTACTTCTCTGATCGAGTTCAGTGTGTCAAATCGGAGGGTCTGTTGTCCGGACCTCTGGCAGTCTCTATGGGGGTGCCACAGGGTTCAATTCTTGGACCGACTCTCTTCTCTGTATACATCAATGATGTCGCTCTTGCTGCTGGTGAGTCTCTGATCCACCTCTACGCAGACGACCCTATTCTGTATACTTCTGGCCCTTCTTTTGACACTGTGTTAACAACCCTCCAGGCGAGCTTCAATGCCATACAACTCTCCTTCCTTGGCCTCCAATTGCTCTTAAATACAAGTAAAACTAAATGCATGCTCTTCAACCGATCGCTGCCTGCACCTGCCCGCCTGTCCAACATCACTACTCTGGACGGCTCTGACTTAGAATATGTGGACAACTACAAATACCTAGGTGTCTGGTTAGACTGTAAACTCTCCTTCCAAACTCACATCAAACATCTCCAATCCAAAGTTAAATCTAGAATTGGCTTCCTATTCCGCAACAAAGAATCCTTCACTCATGCTGCCAAACATTCCCTTGTAAAAGTGACCATCCTACCAATCCTCGACTTCGGTGATGTCATTTACAAAATAGCCTCCAAAACCCTACTCAATAAATTGGATGCAGTCTATCACAGTGCCATCCGTTTTGTCACCAAAGCCCCATATACTACCCACCACTGCGACCTGTACACTCTCGTTGGCTGGCCCTCGCTTCATACTCGTTGCCAAACCCACTGGCTCCAGGTCATCTACAAAACCCTGCTAGGTAAAGTCCCCCCTTATCTCAGCTCGCTGGTCACCATAGCATCACCTACCTGTAGCACGCGCTCCAGCAGGTATATCTCTCTGGTCACCCCCAAAACCAATTCTTCCTTTGGCCGCCTCTCCTTCCAGTTCTCTGCTGCCAATGACTGGAACGAACTACAAAAATCTCTGAAAGTGGAAACACTTATCTCCCTCACTAGCTTTAAGCACCAGCTGTCAGAGCAGCTCATAGATTACTGCACCTGTACATAGCCCATCTATAATTTAGCCCAAACAACTACCTCGTTACCTACTGTATTTATTTATTTATTTTGCTCCTTTGCATCCCATTATTTCTATCTCTACTTTGCACTTTCTTCCACTGCAAACCAACCATTCCAGTGTTTTTTACTTGCTGTATTGTATTTACTTCGCCACCATGGCCTTTTTTTATACTTTTATTTATATATATATATTTTGTTTGCCTTCACCTCCCTTATCTCACCTCACTTGCTCACATTGTATATAGACTTATTTTTCACTGTATTATTGACTGTATGTTTGTTTTACTCCATGTGTAACTATGTGTTGTTGTATGTGTCGAACTGCTTTGCTTTATCTTGGCCAGGTCGCAATTGTAAATGAGAATGTGTTCTCAATTTGCCTACCTGGTTAAATAAAGGTGAAATAAAAATAAATAAAAAAGAGCATTAGTGAGGTCAGGCACCTATGCTGGGCGATTAGGCCTGACTCGCAGTCGGCGTTCAAATTCATCCCAAAGGTGTTTGATGGGGTTGAGGTCAGGGCTCTGTGCAGGCCAGTCAAGTTCTTCCACACTGATCTGGACAAAGCCTTTCTGTATGGACCTCGCTTAGTGCACGGGGGCATTGTCATGCTGAAACAAGAAGGGCCTTCCCAAACTGTTACCACAAAGTCGGAAGCACAGAATCGTCTAGAATGTCATTCTGTTCAGTAAAATTAAGATTTCCATTCACTGGAACTAAGGGTCCTAGTCCGAATCACAAAAAACAGCCCCAGAACATTATTCCTCCTCCAATAAACTTTATAGTTGGCACTTTGCATTGGGGCAGGTAGCGTTCTCCTGCCATCTGCCAAACCCAGATTTGTCCGTCGGACTGCCACAATGTGAAGTGTGAATCATCATTCCAGAGAATGCGTTTCCACTGCTCCAGAGTCCAATGACGGTGAGCTTTACACCACTCCAGCTGAAGCTTGGCATTGCGGATGGTGATCTTAGTCTTGTGTGCGGCTGCTCGGTCATGGAACACATTTCATGAAGCTTCCGATGAACAGTTCTTGCGCTGATGTTGCTTCCAGAGGCAGTTTGGAATTCGGTAGTGTTGCAACCGAAGACAGACGATTTTTACAAGTTACGCGCTTCAGCACTAAGCGGACCCGTTCTGTTAGCTTGTGTGGCCTACCACTTCGCAGCTGAGCCGTTGTTGCTCCTAGACATTTCCACCTCACAATATCAGCACTTACAGTTGACCGGGGCAGCTCTAGGAGGGCAGACATTTGATGATCTGACTTGTTGGAAAGGTGTCATCCTATGACGGTGTCATATTGAAAGTCCCTGATCTCTTCAGTAAGGCCATTCTACTGCCATTGTTTGTCTGTAGAGATTGAATGGCTGTTTGCTCAATTATGTACACCTGTCAGCAACAGGTGTGGCTGAAATAGCCGAATCCACTTATTTGATGGTGTGTCCACATACTTTTGGCCACGTAGTGTAACTTTTCTTCAGGTGGCACAATACCAAGCACCAGGCTGCCACCTCACACGCCAGATTAATGGAAGCATACCGCTGCAAATGGATCACATGTGGCTCATATCCTTCTGCACGAGGAAAAGTACAAGTATTATAACTAATAATCAACAAATATTGGACATAGGACTAGTCACGTCTTCTAGGAAAGGGAGATGAAAGAAACATTTATATCATGGAGACACATGGTTATCTACCTGTGTGTGTGTGTGTGTGTGTCTACATGTGGAATTGTTTTTAGTGAGATTTGTAACCGTTGTATAATTCATGTGTTCTGGGCTGTTCCGGACTCTACCTGGGCTTTAGGTTAATCACATGATACATGAGATTAATTACGTTGGCATTAGGAACCTGAGGAGCCAGCACCTGTCCCGTCAGAGCCATACATCAGCATTAAGAAATCAGCCCTCCGCGATCATTATTTATCAGGCCCGGTAAATGCCCCTAAGGCCCCCAAAGTGCTGCAGGAGCTGAGGCGAGAGAGACCATTTACATGTGTGTTTAAAGGCCCCAAGCCTACCTTAATCACAAGAGAATGGTCTCCTGAAAGGGCTTCACAAAGTTTTGTTTTTGTAATTATTTATATATTAAATAGATTAGCTCGAGAGCAATATTACAGTCTGTTCAATGACCGCAAAATTCAATGTAAAAATGGAATCAAGGACAACCAACTAAAATACAAAATTACTTCTTTGTAACCATAATGATTTTCATGGTGGTGAATTAGGGGGTGAGGATTTACACTGGGATAGTCTTGTCAGAACATTGTGAATTACTTTATGTGTTAATGCGAAGTTGACATTTGAAACATGGACAGTCCAACGCCAACAGAAAGCGAGTCATACATCAAAACAATCCAGGCCTTTCATATTAAAGTCCAGCCAACAGAGAAATTGACTCATAAATCAAGATGTACAGTATAGCACTGTCCAATTCATTGCATGTGGCATGTGGCATGTTGCATACTGTATTTCAAGGCTAGCGGAGAGGGCACTGTTTCAGATATGCATTAGCCATGTTCGGGAAGGAACACAGCGCCGCCCCTCAGGCACGGCCTGCATCCCAAATAGCACTCTATTACCTTACATAGTGCACTACTTTTGACCAGATACCTATGGGCCCTGGTAAAAAAAAAGTAGTGCACTATATAGGGAATAGGGTGCTATTTGATGTGTTCCATGTGTTCTATGTTCCATGTGTCCTTGAATTCTGTGCATTCCGTAGAAATGTCAGACAACTCTAGTTGGGGTATTCTAGAACTCCACATTCCCAGGCAAAGCACATTCCTGGGACATGCTAAACTCCCCCTGGGGTCAGGGATTGGCTTGTGTCCAATCCAACTGATAGCTAGGCTTATAACAAGAAGGACATCTTAATGAATGGCCTTTTTCTTGTATCTTTACATGCGGAGTGGGAACATAACATTTGGGCTGTCTGACAGTAGGCATCAAAGGCAGACAGGTAGACAGGCAGGCAGACAGGTAGACAGACAGGCAGACAGACTGGCAGATAGGCAGGCAGACAGGCAGGCAGACAGGCCCTCATATCTCTCTCGTTCTCTCATTCTCTCTCAAATCAATTCAAGT
This sequence comes from Salvelinus fontinalis, assembly GCF_029448725.1. NCBI lineage: Eukaryota > Metazoa > Chordata > Actinopteri > Salmoniformes > Salmonidae > Salvelinus > Salvelinus fontinalis. The sequence continues at coordinate 21,837,523 of NC_074680.1, forward strand.
GGCTTTATTGGCATGGTAAGATTGCAAAAGCAAGTGAAGTAGATAATATACAAAAGTGAAATAAACAATAAAAATGAAGAGTAAACATTACACTCACAGAAGTTCCAAACGAAAAAAGACATTACAAATGCCATATTACGTATATACTGTTAAAGTCAAAAGTTTACATACACTTAGGTTGGAGTCATTAGAACTCGTTTTTCAACCACTCCACAACCACTCCACAGATTTATTTTTAACAAACTGTAGTTTTGGTTCATCCTTGGGAGCAATATCCAAACACCTGAAGGAACCACGTTCATCTGTACAAACAATAGTATGCAAGTATAAACTCCATGGGACCAAGCAGCAGACACACCGCTAAGGAAGGAGAAGTGTTCTGTCTCCTAGAAATTAATGTACTTTGGTGCAAAAAGTGCAAATCAATCCCAGAACAACAGCAAAGGACCTTGTGAAGATGCTGGAGGAAACAGGTACAAAATTATCTTTATCCACAGTAAAATGAGTCCTATATCGACATAACCTGAAAGGCCGCTCAGCAAGGAAGAAGCCACTGCTCCAAAACCACCATAAAAAGACAGACTACAGTTTGCAACTGCACATGGGGACAAAGACCATACTTTTTGGAGAAATGTCCTCTGGTCTGATGAAACAAAAATAGAACTCCTTGGCCATAACGACCAATGATATGTTTGGAGGAAAAATGGGGTGGCTTTCAAGCCGAAGAACACCATCCCAACCGTGAAGCACGGGGGTGGCAGCATCATCTTGTGCTTTTCTGCTGGAGGGTCTGGTGCACTTCACAAAATAGATAGAATCTTGAGGAAGGAAAATGTTGTGGATATATTCGAAGCAACATCTCAAGACATCAGTCAGGAAGCTAAAGCTTGGTCGCAAATGGGTCTTCCAAATGGACAATGACCCCAAGCATACTTCCAAAGTTGTGGCAAAATGGCTTAAGGACAACAAAGTCATGGTATTGGAGTGGCCATCACAAAGCCCTGACCTCAATCCTATAGAAAATGTGTGGACAGAACTGAAAAAGCGTGTGTGAGCAAGGAGGCCTACAAACCTGACTCAGTTACACCAGCTCTGTCAGGAGGAATTAGCCACAATTCACCCAACTGATTGTGGGAAGCTTGTGGAAGGCTTTCCAAAACGTTTGAGCCAAGTTAAACCGTTTAAAGGCAATGCTACCAAATACTAATTGAGTGTATGTAAACTTCTGACCCACTGGGAATGTGATGAAAGAAATAAAAGCTTAAATAAATAATTCTCTCTACTATTATTCTGACATTTCACATTTCGCATAAATATGGGTTGAATTTACAATGGTGTTCTTTCTCTCTCTCTATATATATATATCTAAATTCAATTAAGTTCAAAGGGCTTTATTGGGATGGGAAACGTATGTTTACATTGCCAACGTAAGTGATACAGACAAGAAACAAAAGGGAAATATAAATGTACTGTAAACATTGCACTCACAAAAGTTTTTAAATAATACAGTGATTTTGAATGTTATTATGGGCTGTGTTGTAACAATGTGCAAATAGTTGAAGTATGAAAGGGAAAACAAATAAACAGATAAATATAGGTTATATTTACTCCAGGTATGGTATTTGTGTTCCACTGGTTGCCCTTTTCTTGTGGCAACAGGTCACACATCTTGCTGCTGTGACTGCACACTGTGGTATTTCACCCAATAGATAGGGGATTTTATCAAGATTGGATTTGTTCTCAAATTCTTTGTGGGTCTGTGTAATCTGAGGGAAATAGTTGTCTCTAATATGGTCATACATAGTGCTGTATGTAAGTGCTGCTCGGTTTCCAATTCATTTTGTGTGGCAGTGTGCACATAGCCTGTCTTCTCTTGAGAGCCCGATCGATAGCAAGGCTATGCTCACTGACTCTGTACATAGTCAAAGCTTTCCTTAATTTTGGGTCAGTCACAGTGGTCAGGTATTCTGCCACTGTGTACTCTCTGTTAAGGGCCAAATAGCATTCTAGTTTGCTCAGTTGTTTTGTAGATTCTTTCCAATGTGTCAAGTAATTATCTTTTTGTTTTCTCATGATTTGGTTGGGTCTAATTGTGTTGCTGTCCTGGGGCTCTGTGGAGTATGTTTGTGTTTGTAAGCCGAGTCCCCATACCAGCTGGCAGAGGGGACTCTTCTCCATGTTCATCTCTCTGTAGGTGAGGGCTTTGTTATGGAAGGTTTGAGAATCACTTCTTTTTAGGTGGTTGTAGAATTTAACAGCTCTTTTCTGGATTTTAATAATTAGTGGGAATCATCACAATTGTGCTCTGCATGCATCATTTGTTGTTTTACATTACATTATACACAGGGTATGTTTTTGCAAACTTCTGCATGCAGAGCCTCAGTTTGGTGTTTGTTCCATTTAGTGAATTCTTTGTTGGTGACTGGACCCCAAACTTCACAACCATAAAGGGCAATGGGTTCTATAACTGATTCAAGTAATATCCTAATTGGGATGTTGAATTTTATGTTCCTTTTCATGGACTAAATGACCCTTCTTGCCTTGCCTCTCAGATCGTTCACAGCTTTTTGGAAGTTACCTGTGGTGCTGATGTTTAGGCCCAGGTAGATATAGTTTTTTTGTGTGCTCTAGGGCAACAGTCTCTCGTGGAATTTGTATTTTTTTGTCCTGGCAACTGGACCTTTTTTGGAACACCATTAACTGTCAGGGCCCAAGTCTGACAGAATTTGTTCAGATGATATACAGTGCCTTCGGGAAAGTATTCAGACCCTTTGACTTTTTTTACATTTTGTTACGTTACAGCCTTATTCTAAAATTGATTAAATAAATAAAAATATTCAGCAATCTACACACAATACCGTTGACAGTTCATTTCAGAGCAAAAACCAAACCATGAGGTCAAAGGAATTGTCTGTAGAGCTCCAAGACAGGATTTTGTTGAGGCACAGATCTGTGGTAGGGTACCAAAGAATGTCTGCAGCATTGAAGGTCCCCAAGAGCACAGTGGCCTTCATCATTCTTAAATGGAAGAGGTTTGGAACCACCAAGACTTCCTAGAGCTGGCCGCCAGGCCAAACTGAGCAGTCAGAGGAGGACTTTAATCAGGGAGGTGATCAAGAACCCGATGGTCACTCTGACAGAGCTCTAGAGTTCCTCTGTGGAGATGGGAGAACCTTCCAGAGAGACAACCATCTCTGCAGCACTCCACCAATCAGCATTTTATGGTTGAGTGGCAAGACGGAAGCCACTCCGCAGTAAAAGGCACATCACATCCCGCTTGGAGTTAACCATAATGCACCTAATACTCACAAGATTCTCTGGTCTGATGAAATCAACATTGAAATCTTTGGCCTGAATGCCAAGTGTCACATCTGGAGGAAACCTGGCACCATCCCTTTAGCGAAACATGATGGTGGCAGCATCACGCTGTGGGGATGTTTTTCAGAAGCAGTGACTGGGAGACTAGTCAGGATTGAGGGAAAGATGAACGGAGCAAAATACAGCAAGATCCTTGATGAAAACCTGCTCCAGAACACTCAGGACCTCAGACTGGGCAGAAGGTTGACCTATCAACAGGACAACGACCGTAAGCACACAGCCAAAACAACGTATGAGTGGCTTTGGGACAAGGCTATGAATGTCCTTGAGTGGCCCTGCCAGAGCCCGGACTTGAACCTGATCGAACATCTCTAAAGAGACCTGAAAATTGTTGTGCAGCAATGCTCCCCATCCAACCTGACAGAGTTTGAGAGGATCTGCAGAGAAGAATGGAGGAAACTTCCCAAATACAGTTGTGCCAAGCTTGTAGCATCACACCCAAGAAAACTCGAGGCTGTGTTCGCTGCCGAAAGTGATTCAACAAAGTACTGAGTAAAGGGTCTGAATGTTTATGTAAATGTGATATTTACACTTTTTTTTATATACATTTCTAAAAATGTAAAAAAAAAAAGTAAAAAAAAAGTTAAAACCTGTTTTTGCTTTATCATTATGGGGTATTTTGTGTAGATTGATGTGTAGACATAGTTTTTTGTCAATTTTATAATAAGGCTGTAACCTAACAACATTTTGAAAAAGTCAAGGGATCTGATTTTTTTTCAGAATGCGCTGTAGGTGCTACAGTAGGCCCTCCTTGGTTGGGAACAGAAGCACCAGATCATCTGCAAACGGTTAACATTTGACTTCAGAGTCTAGTAGGGTGAGGCCGGGTGCTACAGACTGTTCTAGCGCTAACTAGTGTTCTACAGTTGTTCTCTCTCTCTCTCTCTCTCTCTCTCTCTCTCTCTCTCTCTCTCTCTCTCTCTCTCTCTCTATAAACCTCCTGTCTCCTGTCTCTCTCCACATCAACGCAAGCGGCACTGGGCTTAGCCGTATTTGTATTATTAATCCACATGCTGGCTGGAAGCTAGATCCCTCAAACAAGAAGAGGTATTGTGCTTTTTTTTAATGGAGGGAAAGAAGGAGGAGGGAGTGTGTGTGTGTGTGTGTGGGGGTACCAGTCACATTTCCCATCAGGGTCCGTCTTGGCAGAGGTGGGTAGTAATACCCCAGGGCATGATGGTCATCTTTCAACAGGATCCACTAATGAACTGTTTTTATTTGACAGCATGCAATTACCAACTTGGCGATGTCATAAAACTTTCTCTCGCTCTCTCCTTCTCCCTGTGACTAATTTTCTCCTCTCCCTCCCTTTTTCTCACCCTTCTAAATTATTTATCTCCAAATTATTCCATCTCTTATCTTATTTTAGTAGCAACATCTGAAGTTGAACTCATTCTCTTTGCCAGTTTGTGCATCCACATTTGGAATCAAATTTTTGCCCCTGACAGTATGGATGTTGTCAGATTCCCCGTACTAACATTTTAACATAACTCTTTACAGAGCAGTCTGTGCCAGAGGAGGCTGGTGAGAGGAGCCATATGAGGACGGGTTCATTGTAATGGCTGGAATGGTATCGATGGAATGATACCAAACATCAAACACATGGAAACAACATGTTTGACTCCGTTCCGATGATTCCATTCCAGACATTTTAATGAGCCCGTCCTCCTATAGCTCCTCCCACCAGCCTTTTTGTCTGTGCATGGCACTACCTTCCTCCTACTTTATAGAAGGATTCAGATACAGCCTCGCATACCAAACATCTGTCAATGAGTAGAAACACTGAAATTTGTTTCATGATTTTCTGTAAATGCTGCTAGATATGCTGCATGGTGGGTTTGTTGGAATTGTTGTCCCCCACGATGAGGTCAGGGAGGGGACTGTGGATCTGTTAGTCACACGTGATATCTCAAGAGAGCACTGGATGATTTTGATGAAACTTACTGTAATTTAATGTGAAATAGTTTTATCCCCCAAAAATTTCCCAAGAGGAGAAAGAGGGGAGAAAATATACAAATTCCAGAGAGCTTATTTTCTAGTCTCAGTACTTACTGTCCCTGCTGCCCTTGAAGCTCTCAAAATGTCAAACAAATGTATTGTTCACTTTTAGCTTGTTTTTATAGCACTTCTGACCTTAGACAACACAACCCACTCCAAACCAAACACTAGGAAAACCTGCACATAAACACGCACACACACACGCACACGCACACGCACACGCACACACACACACACACACACACACACACACACACACACACACACACACACACACACACACACACACACACACACACACACACACATGCACAGAGAAACCACTACGAAACAGAAAGCACTCTTTTTGAATATCCCTCTCCCTACCACAGTTTATGTTGATGATAGATTATCATTCTGTTTACAGGTGGACTAGATTATCATGATGTTTACAAGTGGACTAGTTGATGCCTTTTTTTTCTCCACTCTGAGAGACTTCTAGGGAGTTCAAGGTCCATGGCCAAGGCCTGAGCCTCTCTTATCAGTATGCCGTGCAGCAGAGCAGACAAAACACTTTCATCATAATGCAAAGAATGAGCTCGGAGATGATACTTTGCAAATGTCTATTTTCCACAACGAGGGTGAGATTGGGATCTCCCGCTGACTGAGAGAGAATGGCCCTCTCTCTGTCTGTTTTTCAACTCTCTCTCTCTCTGTATCTCTCTCTCTCTGTATCTTTCGCTCTGTATCTCTCTCTCTGTATCTCTCTCTATGTATCTCTCTCTCTCATTTTCTCTTCCGACGTCTCACTCTCTCACTCTCTCCTTCTCTCTCTCTCTCTCTCTCTCTCTCTCTCTCTCTCTCTCTCTCTCTCTCTCTCTCTCTCTCTCTCTCTCTCTCTCTCTCTCTCTCTCTCTCTCTCTCTCTCTCTCTCTCTCTCTCTCTCTCTCTCTCTCTCTCTCTCTCTCTCTCTCTCTCTCTCTCTCTCTCTCTAAGAACACAGATAATATTAAGATTATACTTACTTGTGTCAATGATCATACTGATTTGTGGGGGTATTTCACTTCACAGGAACAATGAGTCATCTGGCTAACTTTGAGATGATCAATGAGCTAGCAGGCAGATTTTGAGTTGAACCGTGAGTTAGCAGACTAATTTTGAGTTGAACAGTGAGTTAGCAGGCTATCTGCCACGTCCTGATCTGTTTCACCTGTCCTTGTGATTGTCTACCCCCCAGGTGTCGCTTATTTTCCCTGGTGTATTTATCCCTGTGTTTCCTGTCTCTCTGTGCAATTTTGTCTGTATGTTCAAGTCAAGCACTGTGCTTGTTCCGTGCTCCTGCTTTTCTATTCTCTTTTACTAGTCCTCCCGGTTTTGACCTTTGCCTGTTTTTCTGGACTCCATTCCCGCCTGTCTGACCATTCTGCCTGCCCTGACTTCGAGCCTGCCTGCCATTCCGTACCTCTGGAACTCTGAACTGGTTTTGACTTTAGCCTGTCCATGACCATTCTCTTGCCTTCCCCTTTTGGATTGTTAATAAACATCTTGGACTCTAACCATCTGCCTCCTGTGTCTGTGTTACGAATCCCGCCGAGGATGGTGCCTCTTCCCGTTGGTATCACCTGTTTTGTGTTTAGGGTAGGGGGTTATTTAAACCCAGTTGGCCCGCCCACTTTAGTGCGGTCTTGTTATTCTGTTTGTTGGTGTGGTGTTTTCGTATAGTGGATTTCAGTCCTATTCATGTTGGACAGTATTTTGACGCGCCCGTTGTTTGTGTGGCGTCGCCGCTTCTGAGATTATTTCTGGGTGAAATAATAAAATCCACTTGATCAAGATTACCCTGCTCTCTGCACCTGACTCCTTCATTTCCACCATCGGAATTGTGACAGTCTGCATCTGGGTCTTGCCTGGTGCCCTTAGACTATCTTCGAGTTGAACAATGAGTCAGCTGTCTAACTTTGAGATGAGTCTGCCAGTATGCATATTCATGTATCTCATGTATGTCACAGTAAAGCTATTTCCAGGACATGGACTAAGTGCGGTTGGGTTAGTTTTAAATTCAATATTGCTACACTATGTTCTACAAAAACTGTTGACTTATTTAAATGGTGGGTTGTCTCTACAGAAAACTTGTACTTGGTTTGGACAGCTACTGTGATATGCATACAGTATTTATTGTTAAAATGTATTCTCTTTTAACCCCTAAACCAAACTCATGCTGAGCTAAATCTCTTACTCTTCATCTGTCAAAATGTAGACTTGTCTTCCAACTTCTTCAAGGTTCTATATTTTTTTACAGTCCTCTCTGGGACAATGTGTAGACAGCACACAGAGAGCTGGACTGTGTTTTGCAAGCTAGCTCATTTGTGTGAGTGTACATTACCTGTACATAAAACTGCTGACTTGACCCCCTGTGTCATAATTTACGACACAGTCTGTAAAGCCGTGCTAATGGGCACACCCTACCTAAAAGACCATGCTTTAAAGAGGCCAACATATGCCATGCCACGTTGTCTTTCGAAGCATTCTAAATGGCACCCTAGTCCCTATATAGTTCACTACTTTTGATAGGGCTCAAGCTAAAAGTAATGCACTATTTAGTGAAAAGGGTGCCATTTGGGACGTATGCTGTGACTGTGGCATGTCCACTCATTTCACTCCATCAAGCGGAAAGGAAAGGGAAGGAAAGAGAAGTCCCCCACTGAAAAAACTAATGGGATTACCAGGAGCTCTTACATATGACCACTCCTGTACACACATATGACCAATCATTGCCCCACATTTTTGTTCAGCTTAGTTAATTTGTATTTATTGTATGCATTTTATAAGCCCTATGCCAGGGCAGAGCGGTGTCCTGGCAGTGGAAAACCATAGAAGGAGGCTGTGCCAAGCTGTACTCACTGTAATCAGGAACCCCCGGCCAGACAGTGTTAGGAGCATTCCAGTGATAACCTGTGTTGACAGTGAGGTCAGATTACTGTACGGTACATCTCTCCAACATTAGCTACACACCTCTGCTTTGATCCCTGACAGCCCAGCCATCACTCCGGCTGGTGCCTGGGAGAATTCACTGGAGGTCCGACCGAACGGCCACGGGATCTAGAGTCCAGGATCCAGAGTCCAGGATCCAGAGTCCAGGGTCCAGAGTCTAGGATCCAGGGTCTAGGATCCAGAGTCCAGGGTCTAGGATCCAGAGTCTAGGATCCAGAGTCCAGAGTCCAGAGTCCAGAGTCCAGGGTCCAGAGTTCAGGGTCCAGGATCCAGAGTCCAGAGTCCAGTGTCCAGAGTCCAGAGTCCAGGGTCCAGAGTCCAGGTCCAGAGCCAAAACCTTCCTGAGATATTTCAGCAATATCTCGATTAATTCAAATTGTTTTTGTGGCCATATCATTTCATGATATGGCTGATACATGAAAATAGGCTCATGGTGCAGCCTGTATCTTGGACGGTTGCCTTGCCAACACAAACTGACTCACTTCTTGGAATATTTCAATTTGCAACAATAAATCAGGACAGGGAGCAGCAGCCAGCCAATCTACCCAGGGTCTGGAACTCAAGCCGTCACATTGTGTGCGTGTTTGTGGCTGGTATGTGTGTGGCTGGTGTGCGTGTCGTGTGTTTTTGTGTGTGTGTGTAGCTGGTGTGTTGTATGTGTCTGCGTGCATGCTTGGATGCGCATGTGTGCATTGAGTCTAGGGGGCTCAGAGCGAGGTGTCTCTCTGGATCATATCTGTGCCACTTAATCATGTCTCCCAGCAGCTGAACAAATGGAGATAGATGTTGTTTCCACTTCTGCTCTTATCCCTGTGAGTGTCTTACACACAGGCATGACCAAGCCCAACACATGCGTGTCACAAGATAATCGAGCTGCTGCACATGTAAACTACTTCACAAAACATTTTTTTTTAAAGGATAGAGTGGAAGTGTGAGCTACCTCAAACAGAGGACAGGATAGCAATAGGAGAGACCGAGGCAGCACGGCGTACACAAGGCTTTTGTAACTTATGTTCTGACAAGCCCACCACGGCTAGCACTAAATACATGGCTAACAAGCCCTCCCTGGCTAGCATAATATTAGTGGCTAACAAGCCCTCCCCGGCTAGCACAAGCTACGTGGCTAACAAGCCCTCCCCGGCTAGCACAAACTATGTGGCTAACAAGCCCTCCCCGGCTACCACAAACTACGTTTTTAACAAGCCCTCCCTGGCTAGCAAAATATACATGGCTAACAAGCCCTCCCCGGGTACCACAAACTACATGGCTAACAAGCCCTCCCCGGCTACCACAAAGTATGTTTTTAACAAGCCCTCCCTGGCTAGCACAATATACGTGGCTAACAAGCCCTCCCCGGCTACCACAAACTACATGGCTAACAAGCCCTCCCCGGCTACCACAAAGTACGTTTTTAACAAGCCCTCCCTGGCTAGCACAATATACGTGGCTAACAAGCCCTCCCCGGCTACCACAAACTACATGGCTAACAAGCAATGCAGTGCAACTCACAGCATACTTTCACAATTTGACCAGTCCAGTTAGATTCAAACTTGGGTACACATACAACCACTAATTTGTAGTTTATACGTATGTGTATAAGTAGCTAATTAGGCCTGTATTATGTCTTATTAGCCATATATTAGTTCTTAATTATTTTCTCATTCAAACATTATATGTCATGTATAACTGGCCATAACTTAGCTATAATAAAGGCATATTAATAGTTAATAAAGAGCGGTGGCAGATAGCCTATCGGTTAAGAGCGTTTGACCAGTAACCATAAGGACGCTGGTTCGAATCCCTGACCCGACTAAGTGAAAAATGATTAGTGGTTAATATATGTACATACAATTAAAGTGTTGTCCTTGATATTTACATTGTGATATTGGCTTTTATGTAATACTTAACATGACTGAACATTTCTGTCCAGACAACAGAATTTAAAGGGTTAAAAAAACAATGATTTCCCCCAAAACATTCTCTGTGGTATGTCATTGTACTGTACATGTGGTTTTGTGTGTGTGTGTATACGTGTATGTGCATTCCAGGTTGCTTGTGTCTTGTGTGTGTATAAATAAATAAAATGACCGAACACTGCAGAAAGAGTGACATTTAACCAACATGCACACCCACATATTGCCTCAGATTTCTCAGATGGGGCTTTATATTTACATGTTAGTCATTCACCAGACACTCTTACCCAGAGCGACTTACAGTATAGTGACTGCATACATTTTTGTACTTATTCGTATTTTTCGTTCTCTATCAATGTAATCACCTTCACATGCCATGCGGGGTGTGTAATGTTGTGTACATGTTGCTCCCTAACCACTGTCTTCAGCTACAAATCACAATCCAAATGATTACATCTCAGAGTGGAATGTACTACATGACATGCTATAGTACAAATCTGATGTCGTGATTGTAAGGAGAATAAATAATACATAACACAGGTTATTTTGTTCAAACGGGTAAAAAAATGCACAAAAACGGAACTGGAATAAGTATTGTTCTATTGTTAGCTGCACTATAACCCTCTTATTAAACCACTGAGTGCCACCCACTGGCTCTGCCTGCACCATTACATCATACCCAGGGCTGGACCATTTGTGTGTCACTCTCACAGCTGACAGTTAAATCTCATTGGCTATTCCCAATTCAAAAAAACATTCAACCCTGATGAGAAGAGAAAAGGAGACCGGATCGAGACATCCCCGCCAGAGATTTAGTATGTGTGTGTGTGTGTGCTTGTGTGTGTGTACTTGTGTTTGTGTGCTTGTGTGTGTGTGCTTGTGTGTGTGTGCTTGTGTGTGTGTGCTTGTGTGTGTGTACTTGTGTATGTGTACTTGTGTGTGTGTGCTTGTGTGTGTGTGTCTGTCTATATCTATACGTGTTTGCTAGAGAGCCTTAGCAACGGTTTATTTTTCTCGCTCTTTTTCCCCCCAGCTCAGTTGAGGTCGATGCTTTGCCTTCTGCCTGGTCTGCCGCCAGCTCTAGGCCTCTTTAATGTGAAAGACACAAGGTTAGGGGATCCACTTACTAAACAGCAGCAGCCCCCACCAGGTAATCAACTGAGCATGGCATTGCAATTTGACCTGGGTCAACTGGGTCCACACCTCCCCTTTAAGACAGCATCAGCAACGCCACTTCCCCTTTAAGAAAGAAGGAGAAGCCCCTGTATGTATGTCCCAAATGGCACCATATCCCTATTTAGTGCACTACTTTTAACCAGATCACTATGGGCCCTGGTCAAAAGTAGTCTGTCATTTGGGACGTATCCCCTGTAATGAGAGAGGAAATGTTGAGTGACCTAACGCTAATACAGCAGCTCGTCCACATCAGTCGATGGGAATTTGAATGAGATGCTTTCTCTTTAGCATGGTCTCTACTGATCTTATCATGACTAACTCCAAATCCTCTTTGTCTCCCAATTTCTTAGTGGTTGTTGTGTCCATTGTTTCTTGCCTGGGAGTACAATATAAAAGTTTGTTATAGTATATTTAGATTGTTACATAGAATTGTTTCAAAGAGATCATTTTGAATCTGTTTTCAAGCTAGCCTACAAGCCAAATGTACGTAGGAGTTAGGCCTAACCACTAATTGGGGTTAAAAAATATGACCTGCGGAAATGAGGTCTTATCCAAATGGAGCTGATTGGGAATCAAGCATTAAAAAAAAGAGGCAGAGCATCACACCCACTTGGCAGACCTTAACTTTTCCACTTTTCTTTTTAAGCTTTGTTTCTTGGCAGAACCATGTATAAGAGTAGAATACAAGCCACCATGACCATACTCTGCCAGACCTCCTTGAAATACCAATTAAAGTGAATTTAGTCACGTTCTCCTGTTCTTATTCCCCTCTTCCTCTGCCTCTAGACTGATGCTTATATGTTCTCCTGGCCAAGTGCTTTGACGGCACAACACATTCTTTACGAGCAAAGAAAGAGCTTAATGTTACCATCTTGGAACCAGTTCTGAATACATGCTCTCGGAAAATCTGAAACACACCAGCGATCAATAACAATGCTACATGTTGCCCAGTTATTACAGAGATAATGCTACATTGATTGGTTTGATCTCCACTCCCGTTCTACAGCCCTGGCTAACGTAGCAAAAGTTCTGTAACTTTCCCAAAAGCTAGCTATCTCCACGAGATACATCGAAGCTGATTCAGTTCAATTCAGCAACAATCTTTTATTTTTTATATTCTCTATCTAACCTGATCATAAGGTGCAAAGACCTACAGGGCCCTGTGAAAGTATCCCCCCCCCCCCTTGGCATTTTTCATTTTTTTTTGCCTTACAACCTGGAATTAAAATAGATTTTTGGGGGCTTTGTATCATTTGATTTACACAACATGCCTACCACTTTGAATATGCAAAATATGTTTTGTTGTGAAACAAACAAGAAATAAGACAAATAATCTGAAAACTTGAGCGTGCATAACTATTCACCCCCTCAAAGTCAATATTTTGTAGAGCCACCTTTTGCAGCAATTACAGCTGCAAGTCTCTTGGGGTATGTCTTTATAAGCTTGACACATCTAGCCACTTGGGATTTTTGCAAGTTCTTCAACAAAAAAATTCTCCAGCTCCTTCAAGTTGGATGGGTTCCACTGGTGTACAGCAATCTTTAAGTCGTACCACAGATTCTCAATTGAATTAAGGTCTGGGCTTTGAGTAGGCCATTCCAAGACATTTAAATGTTTCCCCTTACTCAAGTGTTGCTTTAGCAGTATGCTTAGGGTCATTGTCCTGCTGGAAGGTGAACCTCTGTACCAGTCCCTGACGATGAAAAACATACCCATTTTTTATTTAAGCAATGGCTTTTTTCTGGCCACTCTTCTGTAAAGCCCATCTCTGTGGAGTGTACGGCTTAAAGTGGTCCTATGGACAGACACTCCAATCTCTACTGTGGAGCTCTGCAGCTCCTTCAGGGTTATCTTTGGTCTCTTTGTTGCCTCTCTGATTAATACCCTCCTTGCCTTGTCTGTGAGTTTTGGTGGGTGGCCCTCTCTTGTCAGGTTTGTTGTGGTGCCATATTCTTTCAATTGATTATTATTGGATTGTTTGGAGAGCTCCTTGGTCTTCATGGTGCCGCTTGCTTGGTGGTGCCCCTTGCTTAGTGGTGTTGCAGACTCTGGGGCCTTTCAGAACAGGTGTATATATACTGAGATCATGTGACAGATCATGTGACACTTAGATTGCACACAGGTGGACTTTATTTAACTAATTATGTGATGTCTGAAGGTAATTGGTTTCACCAGATCTTGATATAGGGGCTTCACCAACTTGAAACAAGTTATTTTTCTACTTTCACTTCCATAATTTGGACTATTTTCTGTATTTCCATTACATGAAATCCAAATAAAAATCTATTTAAATTGCAGGTTATAATGCAACAAAGTAGTAAAACGCCAAGGGGGATGAATACTTTTGCAAGGCACTGTAAACATGAGATCAGTATTTTTGCATCATATAACGATACCTACTCACTACATACTCTATAGAGAAACCCAGACAACTCTCTAAAATTAGGTGAAAATGTATTCTGTCTCATACTCTTCGTTCAGTGTATTCGTCTGTACGTTTTAGAGATCTGCTGAGGGGGAGGCAAATCTGCCCAAAAATAACTAAATACGGTAAGCAGGACACGAGGACAAGGCACTGGGTGAACAGCTAACTTGAGAACTCTCCAAAAAACATCCTGTGCCCTGATATTGTTCACAGTTTGGGAGTTGAAGACCCCAAGCCACTGTTAGCCTCAATACGTCTCCCCTCATTTGTGTAAGAGAATACCCCTGGAACCATCCAGGACTTGCTCTCACTTTCATTTTCCTACAGAGTGTTGTTGCTGCATATTTTAGCTCTGCCCTGGGGCTGGAAGCCACTTTAAACTGTCTCCAAAGCCAGGGAAACCAGCATCCAACCAGCCCTGCAGCCCAGGGAGAGGAGATCTACAGATATACTGCACTGTGAGTCTTGTAGTCATTAGGTACCCAATGACTGCACTGTCAATGGTCATGTTCAGTGTGTGTGTGTGTGTGTGTGTGTGTGTGTGTGTGTGTGTGTGTGTGTGTGTGTGTGTGTGTGTGTGTGTGTGTGTGTGTGTGTGTGTGTGTGTGTGTGTGTGTGTGTGTGTGTGTGTGTGTGTGTGTGTGTGTGTGTGTGTGTGTGTGTGTGAGTGTGTGTGTGCGCACGTGCAAATGCGTGTTTGTTTCCAGTGTTTTATCTCTCCACAACCCCAGCGGCATTTGCCACCTGTCCACAGCGACCCGGCCAGCAGCGAAGCTGGTATGTCAGCAGTCTGTCACTGTCTCACAACACAACAATCCACAATGACTTCTGTGACATAAGCAAAGCATAAACCCTAGAAGGGATAGTTGCTTTTGTCAGCATACAGAGTAGTAGAAAACATAAATGCATTTTCATCACAATATAAATGGCTGGGAGCCATAGGATCCATTTTAAACAGTGACTTCTTTTTAGTAAAAAAAAACACTTCCAAAACTTCTTCAGGCGCTAGATATAACTGAAATGTCGAACTCTAAATCAACAACTGCTGGTAAAAGTTTGCATTCTATTCTATCTCATTTTTGTAGAAAAATATTAAATATTGAAACAACGTTATAAATTACCTAGAATGTTTTATATTGTATTAACATAATTATATTAAATAAAACATTGCGAGTTGATCCAGCTCACCAAGAAAGCGCATTTTACTTGTTTTGAGTTGATTTAGCTTAATCAGAAAATGCATCAAGAGATTTTGTATTGTTTTAAGATATTCTGACTTGTTTCAAGACTTTTTAGCTTAAAGTAAAAAAATGATCTGCCAGTGCACTAAGAGAATTTGTCTTGGTAACACGTCTTACTAAGATCAAATAACTTGAAATTAGATTAATGATCTTACACTACTTGTGTAAAGCTTAAAATATGCTGTATATTTTATTTTTTGAAATAAGAACAATTATCTGCCAGTGCACTAAAATTATTTACCTTGGTAAGAGGGCAAGTCAATGCATTCTAATGGTAAGAGATATCTCCAGTAGGTAAGATTTTACAAAATTGCAGTGTATTTTTCATTGTTAGCTTTCACAAGTTCTGAGATGTATTTCTTCACAATATGGACCGTATGAATTTTACTATTCCTCTGAACAGCTCTGTCCAGGATGTAATGATTGAGGTAGTATGTGAATTCATTAATCAATGTCAGTAAATAGAACTGCAGGGCAAACAGCTAAACAGAGGCGCTGATGGGATAGAAACCATTACTGTGGTTTCACCTTCGATCAATACACTGTAAAACACAAGTGGATGGCTGCAAACACAATAGGAAAACAGAGATGTGCAATACACACGTACAAAGGCACACATACACACACACACGAGAGGCATTGTAGTGAAGCCCCCCCAATTATACTTTCATTTTATTTATATTCTGATGAATGAAGCAACTAATGTAACAATGTGATCTGGTTCTGTCTGTGTTGTTTTGAATCTATTATTCCCAGCTACTAATTCCCAGTAGTGGAGAAACGGTGAACCGCTTCAGGGATTTCATGGACTGACGTCCGTCTGTAGTTATTTTGACTTCTTGTTCAGATTCAAAGAACTAACATCAATACATTAGATCAGACTAGATGACATCCATGTGTTTTCCGTGAATTGCATTTTGTAGTAGCACTGTATTTTACACTACTGTTTTCAATAGGGGATTGTATGATAGTAAGGGTACTTGTGCTAAATCAACTCAATTGTGTAACTACATGGTAACCCAGTACCAAATGGTGTAAAAGTCAAGCAGTGCTTGATTAAACAAACAAATTATTTATATGTTAATACTGTGTAATTACAATTGTAATAAGTATTCTTATTATCTAAGAAAACTATTATTTCTTACTGTAAATACCTAGTAATTATTTAATTAATTCATCATTTTTGCATAAAATAAAATACCACAATATAAATTCACTCAACCAAATAAATCAAGTGACAGTATAATACTGTATTTCCAATAGATTTCCTTACAATATACTAAGACACATTTGCAGAAGTGCAGTATGTGTTCATGCCGTGTCTTTGGGATATAATAAATGACAGCCCAGCAAGAATTCAAACCATCTATAAAACTACTCTTACATTTACATTTAAGTCATTTAGCAGACGCTCTTATCCAGAGCGACTTACAAATTGTGTATGAGACTTACAAACATGTGTATGAGCACTTCCGCTTCAGTTCTTCCTTGTACTATACACATTTCACATTTGATCTCAATATAACTTTGAATATAACTTTCAAAATAACTTTCAAAATAACTTTGAATATGGTTTCTCATTTCACATTTGATCTCAACTTTGAATATAACTGAATATATTTTTGTTGTTCATTGTCTGCTCATAGCCTACTACTATTTAACCTCTAGAAAAATTGTCTTAAACATCAACATAATAGATGTTATTTATTGCCCAGCCTTAAGCATGCAGCAGCAATTTAACAGTGCCCCGTAGGTACATAGTCATTACAGCAGGTAATTAGGAGACTGGCTCTATACCTTCTCTAGCGCTGCTGATTGGTACACAGTCAGGGACCCTGAATTCCTGGGGTCTCACGGTCCTCTGCGGTGATTCCCCGTCCCCGTCCTGAACTGATGAGTTGTAAACTTCCAGAGAGAGAGTGGGAAACCCGGGGCACTGCTCAGCGGCACAGGCGACTTCTCAGTGAGATCAACACCTCAGCGTTTCCTTCTCTTCCACTGGTGTAACTTAACCCTCTCCCTCCCTACCTCCCTCAACTTCCCCACAGCCCTGGACCAGCCCTCCATAGGCAGGCAACCTACATCCAGTTGGATTCTCAACTTCCTCTTTATTTAACCCATAAGCCCAGCTAGCGATGAGCTCACAAGTACAGTATGACTACAGTAGGCTCGGGTTTCCAGGCATCTTGAAGGAAGGAGAGCCTGGGGAACACCATAGAACAAAAGGGAGAGAGGAGAAATAGAGAGTGGCCAGGATGGTTGAGGAGTCAGGAGACTGAGGTTAACTCGGTAGTACGGCGACCCCCTCTCTCCACTGTCTCTCATGGATGAAGACCATGTGATGATCCATCCGACATGCTAAAACTACCCAGGCTTTAGAACTGAACCACAACCTCCTCAGAGATAGATCAAGGAAGGGTAAACGCTACTCTCGAGAACAATGAGTGGTTCCCAAAAAAGAGGAAGATAAGTTTGTAGTGGAAAGGTTTTATGAGGTCAAAGTGAACCATTTATTATGTAGCTAGCTATGGTGTCTGTATTGGTTAGAACGGGCTCTCCACAGGTTCATCACTGTGTGATGTATTTAGAAGGGGATCTCCACAGGTTCATCACTGTGTGATGTATTTAGAAGGGGCTCTCCACAGGTTCATCACTGTGTGATGTATTTAGAAGGGGATCTCCACAGGTTCATCACTGTGTGATGTATTTAGAAGGGGCTCTCCACAGGTTCATCACTGTGTGATGTATTTAGAAGGGGATCTCCACAGGTTCATTACAGTGTGATGTATTTAGAAGGGGATCTCCACAGGTTCATTACAGTGTGATGTATTTAGACGGGGCTCTCCACAGGTTCATCACTGTGTGATGTATTTAGAAGGGGCTATCCACAGGTTCATTACAGTGTGATGAGTTTAGACGGGGCTTTCCACAGGTTCATTAGAGTGTGATGAGTTTAGAAGGGGCTCTCCACAGGTTCATTACAGTGTGATGAGTTTAGACGGGGCTCTCCACAGGTTCATTACAGTGTGATGAGTTTAGACGGGGCTCTCCACAGGTTCATTACAGTGTGATGAGTTTAGACGGGGCTCTCCACAGGTTCATTACAGTGTGATGAGTTTAGACGGGGCTCTCCACAGGTTCATTACAGTGTGATGAGTTTAGACGGGGCTCTCCACAGGTTCATTACAGTGTGATGAGTTTAGACGGGGCTCTCCACAGGTTCATTACAGTGTGATTAGTTTAGACGGGGCTCTCCACAGGTTCATTACAGTGTGATGAGTTTAGACGGGGCTCTCCACAGGTTCATTACAGTGTGATTAGTTTAGACGGGGCTCTCCACAGGTTCATTACAGTGTGATGAATTTAGACGGGGCTCTCCACAGGTTCATTACAGTGTGATGAGTTTAGACGGGGCTCTCCACAGGTTCATTACAGTGTGATTAGTTTAGACGGGGCTCTCCACAGGTTCATTACAGTGTGATGAATTTAGACGGGGCTCTCCACAGGTTCATTACAGTGTGATGAGTATAGACGGGGCTCTCCACAGGTTCATTACAGTGTGATGAGTTTAGACGGGGCTCTCCACAGGTTCATTACAGTGTGATGAGTTTAGACGGGGCTCTCCACAGGTTCATTACAGTGTGATGAGTTTAGACGGGGCTCTCCACAGGTTCATTACAGTGTGATGAGTTTAGACGGGGCTCTCCACAGGTTCATTACAGTGTGATGAATTTAGACGGGGCTCTCCACAGGTTCATTACAGTGTGATGTATTTAGACGGGGCTCTCCACAGGTTCATTACAGTGTGATGAGTTTAGACGGGGCTCTCCACAGGTTCATTACAGTGTGATGAATTTAGACGGGGCTCTCCACAGGTTCATTACAGTGTGATGTATTTAGAAGGGGCTCTCCACAGGTTCATTACAGTGTGATGAGTATAGACGGGGCTCTCCACAGGTTCATTACAGTGTGATGAGTTTAGACGGGGCTCTCCACAGGTTCATTACTGTGTGATGAGTTTAGACGGGGCTCTCCACAGGTTCATTACAGTGTGATGTGCTGTCATATAAAATCAAATCCATACAGTAGTCTATCAAATCCATCAAATTGTATTTGTCACATGCACAAAATAAATTCTTACTTCATGAGCCCTCCACCAACAATGCAGAGCTAAAAAGTAAGAACATTTGCAAATAAAAATAGAAAATAGTATCACAATTAAAAAACAGTAACAGTAACCATAAGGAATACCGGTACCGAGTCAATGTGCAGAGGTACGTGGTAGTTGAGGCAATATGTACATGTAGGTTGGAGTAACAGTGACTAGGCAATCAGGATAGATAATAAACAGACTAGCAGCAGCATATGTGGAGTGTGTGTGTGTGTGTGTGTGTGTGTGTGTGTGTGTGTGTGTGTGTGTGTGTGTGTGTGTGTGTGTGTGTGTGTGTGTGTGTGTGTGTGTGTGTGTGTGTGTGTGTGTGTGTGTGTGTGTGTGTGTGTGTGTGTGTGTGTGTGTGTGCGTGTGTGTGTGTGTGTGTGTGTGTGTGCGTGTGTGTGTGTGTGTGTGTGTGTGTGTGTGTGTGAGAGACAGAGATCAGTGTAAGAGAGACAGTTCAAAAAAGTGTCAATTAACTGTCGTCTTATATGACTTGCTATGACCTATTTCTACATCATGTGTCTAATCAGAATGCCGCGGAACACATCTGTGTTGCATCGTTAACGGTAATGACATCATCTCGTAACCTCTCCCAGTACCGACGGTAATGGAACTGTTTGGAGAACGCTAGCTAGTCATTATGCTGTATACATAACATAGAAAACTCCAGCCCAAACTCCAAAGGGTTACGCCGTAGAAGTATATTTGCTGCAGTTTCCTAAAACTTTGTATTGACTGTTTGCAAAACAAACCTATTTACACTAGTCCTTTATGAGTCTGTGTTGCGAAACTCATTATCGACTTGTTAGTAGTTGTGGTACAGAGAAAATGTATGTTTTTTCTTGATGGAAAATCACTGTATATCTGTAGTGTACAGGGATTCACTGTAATTCATATCAACAGGAATGGACGGTGAAGGCAATCTGCACTAGAATTTCTCCTCTTGGTGTTTATGCTGCTTGGCCCCAATTCCGGCCCCGATTCCAGCCCCAATTCCGGCCCGAGTTAAGTGCTTGTGACTGGAACTTAATTTACTTGTTATGCGTATTCTGACCTTGCTATTCGCCCGCTATTCGTTCAGGTATGGAGATCGAATAAGTTAAACTTTGGCGGAGGTGTGTCCATAGATAAGCCAAATTCTGACCTACACTTAATTCTCTCATAATTCCACCACCTTTATGTGCGAGGAAACCATGAATAAGGTTGAGCGAACAAGTGGAAAAAGCATCTACTTTCTTTTTTCAGATTGAAATAACAGCATTATCTATGCAATGTAATTTCTAAATGGATAAGAGCTATTGATAAGAGCTTGGTAAATGAGTAATCCGATTGGAGAAGGGGATTGTAAATACACATATTGTTTTAGATAATTGTTCCTTATGATCCCTGAAGATGAATGTGAAACCAGTCATATCGAAGCAAACAGAAAATCAAATTAACATGAAATGTATTGAGGCCCTATTTGGAGGCACCTTCTTCTGGTAAAAAAAAAAATCCCAATGCCCCATGGCAGTGATAGAGGACATTGCCCTGTGTAGGGTGTCGTCTTTCGAATGGGACGTTAAACTGGTGTCTTGAATTGCTGTGGTCATTAAAAAGCCCATGACACCTATCGTAAGAGTAGGGGTGTTAACCCTGGTGTACTGGTTAAATTCCCAATCTGGCCGTCATACCATCATGGCAACCTAATCATCCCAGCTTCCAATTGGTTCATTCATCCCCCCTCATCTCCACTGTAACTATTCCCCAGGTGTCACGCCCTGGCCATAGAGAGGCTTTTATTCTCTATTTTGGTTAGGCCAGGGTGTGACTAGGGTGGCCATTCTAGTTTCTTTATTTCTATGTATTCTATTTCTTTGTGTTTGGCCGGGTGTGGTTCTCAATCAGAGGCAGCTGTCTATCGTTGTCTCTAGTCCTTTTTTCCACCTGTCTTTGTGGGAAGTTAACTTTTGTTTAGGGCACATAGCCTGTAGCTTCACGGTTTGTTTTTGTAGTGTTTGTTGTTTTGTTCGGCTTCTTTTTCCAAATAAAGAGAAAATGTACGCTTACCAGGCTGCACCTTGGTCCTCTTCGGTTAACGGCCTTGACACCAGGTCATTGCTGTAAATGAGAATGTGTTCCCAGTCAACTTACCTGGTAAAATAAGAGTTCAAATTCCACACTGAAGTAGGCAATAAATAGCTGTGCCGCTATTCTGAATGTTAATTCTGTGCTCTCATTATTTGTGTGGATAAAGTTTAGACACCCAAGCTTTAAGCTTCTGTAGGGCTGAACCTGCCGAGTTGATGTATGTGCTTTGTAATGTTTTAATTATAGCCTATGCGTGGGCTTTTCTCTGTTTTATTTTACAATTTATATAATGTTAAATATTAGCCACTATCGGGAGCCACTGTCAGTAATACCCACATACATTTATAACTGTCACTTTAGTGTTTCCTTTTTTTCGATTTGTAGCTTACATTTTGCATCATTCCATTCCGTTTACCTTTCTTTCCTCTGTCACGTCCGTGTAAAGGTTGTTCCTGAGGGTCGCTAGCATTAGTGGATCAAATTAGGTTAATTATGGCTGAGATCCCGTTAACGCGATCGATATGACAACAGCCAGTGAAAGTGCAGGGCGCCAAATTCAAAACAACAGAAATCTCATAATTAATATTCCTCAAACACACAAGTATTTTACACAATTTTAAAGATAAACTTGTTGTTAATCCCATCACAGTGTCCGATTTCAAAAAGGATGTACGACGAATGCACACCAAACGATTAAGTTAGGTCTGCACCTACTCACAGAAAAACACAGCCATTTTTCCAGCCAGAGAGGAGTTACAAAAAGAAGAAATAGAGATAAAATGAATCACTAACCTTTGATGATCTTCAGCAGATGACACTCATAGGACTTCATGTTACACAATACATGTATGTTTTGTTTGATAAAGTGCATATTTATATCCAAAAATCTCAGTTTACATTGGCGCTTTACGTTCAGTAATGTTTTGCTTCCGAAACATCCGGTGATTTTGCAGAGAGCCTCATCAATTTACAGAAATAGTCATCATAAACTTTACTATACGATACAAGTGTTATGCACATAATTAGAGATATACTTCTCCTTAATGCAACCGCTGTGTCAGATTTCAAAAAAACTTTACGGAAAAAGCAAACCATGCAATAATCTGAGTACAGCGCTCAGACACAAAACCAAGCCATACAGATATCCGCCATGTTGTGGAGTCAACAGAAGCCAGAAATAGCATTATAAATATTCACTTACCTTTGATGATCTTCATCAGAATGCACTCCAAGTAATCCCAGTTCAACAATAAATGTTTGATTTGTTCGATAAAGTACATCATTTATATCCAAATACCTCCTTTTTGTTCGTCCGTTTAGCCCAGTAATCCAAATTCATGAGTGATCACTAGGTGCAGACGAAAATTCAAAAAGTTCCGTTACAGTCTGTAGAAACATGTCAAACGATGTATAGAATAAATCTTTAGGAATTTTTTATCATACATTTTCAATAATGTTTCAACCGGAGAATTCCTTTGTCTTCAGAAATGCAATGGAACACAAGCTAACTCTCATGTGAACGCGCCTGGTCAGGTCATGGAACTCTGCCAGACCCCTGACTCAAAGAGCCCTCATTCCCCCCTCCTTCACAGTAGAAGCATCAAACAAGGTTCTAAAGACATCTAGTGGAAGCCTTAGGAAGTGCAATATGACCAATATCCCACTGTATATTCGATAGGTGATGAGTTGAAAAACTACAAACCTCAGATTTCCCACTTCCTGGTTGAATTTTTTCTCAGGTTTTTGCCTGCCATATGAGTTCTGTTATACTCACATACATCATTCAAACAGTTGTAGAAACTTCAGAGTGTTTTCTATCCAAATATACTAATAATATGCATATCATAGCTTCTGGGACTGAGTAGCAGGCATTTTACTCTGGGCACCTTATTCATCCAAGCTACTCAATACTGCCCCCAGCCATTTAACGTTGTGCAATCATTTTGAACATGTGAATCATTATGGAACTCAGACCACACGTAGCAGGTTAAATCTGGAGTCTGGCGCATGGATGAGTATTATTTTTTTAATCACTATTTTTTGTGCGTAATGGCACTCCAAACCTGCTTCTTACATACTTTCTTAACCATAACATTTGCCTAAATAATCTACAAGATCAGAGTATTTTTAAATCTACCAGTTGGTAGTGAAACAGAGATGAAGAAACACAGATTACATACGTTCATTGATCCATATATTCTGAACACATTCTCTCAATGTATTCTATTGAGTCTGTCGACAAAATTATAATTAAAGTTACAGCGTATTTGAAGGGATATCTTAAGATAAATGTACTAAAAACCCAATTGAACGGTTGAATGATATTTATTCAGAGAGCTCAAGGTAGGCACACCTGCAGAGCACGTTACCAGACTGAAAAAGGTAAGTCTGAAAACCAAGTACTGAGAAGTGTGTAGGAAAGGTGAAAATTCCTACATTGGAATCGGCCCCCGATAATGGAGCTGTGTGGATCCACAGATGAAATATCAGCACATATTCATTATTTATCGGGGTGAGAGAAAGTGCTTTCATAAGGTCTAACTAGCTCAGGCTTCCACTGGTCTATGACTGCGTCCCAAATGGCATCCTATTCCCTATGTAGTGCACTACTCTTGACCAGAGACTTTTGGGCCTGGGTCAAAAGAAGTGCACTACTGTACATAAGGAAAAGGGGGTTAATTTGGGACACAACCTTTAAATCCTCTCATTTAAAACCACTGGGATGTTTTAACCCAGAAGCAGGGTTGTAACAGATTATTACTTTTTTTACTAACTGTAATCCGTTACGTCACCAGAAAACATATTTCAATCAGATTACAGATACTTTGAAAAACTAGATGATTACTTCTAGGATTACTTTTAAATTCAGAAAGGATGTTCTGTAAAAAAAAATATTTGACACCTTTCTGTTTTCTCAATGACATTACAATCAGCATTGAAAAACAGGCGCAAGTTTATGTTTGTTTCCTGAGCTTGTCTGACCACAAGTCAGAGACCACTAGAGCGACAGAAAAACGTATTTGATGGATTGCGGGAAAAGAGCAGGAATAGGTTTTTGTAGGCTACAGTCCAAGCTATGTCTTCCAATGGTGCGACTGCTGTCAGCATCCAAAGAGTATCCAACTAGAATAAACGCTTGGAGGTAAGGACGACAGCAGTGGTGTAGCCCACGGGCTATACATATATCACTTATTTTTTATATCAACAGTACATAGCACATTGATGTGAATCACGCTGCTGCTTTCTCATTTAGCTATTTGTGGTTGTTCTGGATGGCTGTTAACAAATGTACACTACCTTTTCTAAAGTTTGGGGAAACTTAGAAATGCCCTTGTTTTTGAAAGAAAGCACATTTTTTGTCTATTAAAACAACACCAATTGATCAGAAATACAGTGTAGACATTGTTAATGTTGTAAATTACTATTGTAGCTGGAAAAGGCTGATTTTTAATGGAATATCTACAGTACATAGGTGTACAGAGGCCCATTATCAGCAACCATCACTCCTGTGTTCTAATGGCATGTTGTGTTACCTAATCCAAGTTTATCATTTTAAAAGGCTAATTGATCATTAGAAAACCCTTTTGCAATTATGTTAGCACAGCTGAAAACTGTTCTTCTGATTAAAGAAGCTATAAAAGTGGCCTTCTTTAGACTAGTTGAGTATCTGGAGCATCAGCGTTTATGGGTTCGATTCCAGGCTCAAAATGGCCAGAAACAAAGAACTTTCTTCTGAAACTCGTCAGTCTATTCTGAGAACTGAAGGTTATTCCATGTGAGAAATTGCCAAGAAACTGAAGATCTCGTACAACGCTGTGCACTACTCCCTTCACAGAACAGTGCAAATTGGCTATAACCAGAATAGAAAGAAGAGTGGGAGGCCCGGTGCACAACTGAGCAAGAGGACAAGTACATTAGAGTGTCTAGTTTGCGAAACAGACGCCTCACAATTCCTCAACTGGCAGTTTTGTTAAATAGTACCCGTTAAACACCAGTCTCAACGTCAACAGTGAAGAGGTGACTCCGGGATGCTGGCCTTCTAGGCAGAGTTGCAAAGAAAAGGCCATATCTCAGACTTGCCAATAAAAAGAAAAGATTAAGATGGGCAAAGAACACAGATATTGGACAGAGGAACTAGAATGCCAACATCCCGGAGTCGCCTCTCAACTGTTGACGTTGAGACTGGTGTTTTGCGGGTACTATTGGGAGAGTCTGTTTGCACAGAAATATTATGATAACCATTTTGTGGCGTCCCCACAACATTTGTACATCACTGTAATCCTTTTTGTACCAAAAAAACCCTCTTTTGCATCACAACCGTTGTGCCAACTGCCTTGTACATCAGCTGTACAACTGGAGTCTTTACTGGACCTTGTAGTGATTTCTATGACAGGTTGTCAACATTCACTTTCTAGCAATGAACACATCTCTAGAAACACAGCATATTTCTTAAATGGGTCCTGGATTTTCATCTGATGTTTTACTGTTGGTCAAGTCATAAAATGTACTTGCACAATAAAAAGCAAGAGACAATACTAACTTCACATGGCACGGTAACTCAAATCAACTCATCAAGCGGAATTGATTGATTTAAACTATATAACACACTCCGGTGCCCATCTTAACTTTTCAAAAATGTTCTTAAGAAGTTGAGAGTGGTGTCATTGGGGGTGTTGTCTAACTCGCTGTGTGTCTGTCAGTATCACACTGAGCTAAAATAGGTGTTATGGGTGTTGTCTAACTCGCTGTGTGTCTGTCAGTATCACACTGAGCTAAAATAGGTGTTATGGGTGTTGTCTAACTCGCTGTGTGTCTGTCAGTATCACACTGAGCTAAAATAGGTGTTATGGGTGTTGTCTAACTCGCTGTGTGTCTGTCAGTATCACACTGAGCTAAAATAGGTGTTATGGGTGTTGTCTAACTCGCTGTGTGTCTGTCAGTATCACACTGAGCTAAAATAGGTGTTATGGGTGTTGTCTAACTCGCTGTGTGTCTGTCAGTATCACACTGAGCTAAAATAGGTGTTATGGGTGTTGTCTAACTCGCTGTGTGTCTGTCAGTATCACACTGAGCTAAAATAGGTGTTATGGGTGTTGTCTAACTCGCTGTGTGTCTGTCAGTATCACACTGAGCTAAAATAGGTGTTATGGGTGTTGTCTAACTCGCTGTGTGTCTGTCAGTATCACACTGAGCTAAAATAGGTGTTATGGGTGTTGTCTAAATCACCGTCTGTCTGTCCGTTAAGTATCACTGAGCCAGAAGAGATGTTATGGGCCTTATGATCTCTCTTGTCACGGATCATTTCTCATTAAATATGTGGGCGAGACAAAACAATGTCCTTGTGCTCATTCCGAAACATTAGCCAAGTGGATAACAAGCGATTAAAACCCCATTATTTCTAAGCACCCTAAATAGGCTTAAAGGGCTAGTTCACCCAAGATGCACAAACAATCCTGATATCCATCCTATGACTTGAATAGGATCTGTGCCACAAATGCAAAAACATTAGCATGTGGAAACGGTGCCAGGGTAACTAACCAAAACATGGATTGCTGTCATACCTTGTCCATGGGCTGCTTACAGGGTAATAAAAACAATGTGTAATTCTACAATTTGTGTGAACTATCCCTTTAAGTGTTTGTTCTGCTATGTATTGTTTGGGGGACTCTGTATATGAAGTACGGCACGTTATTAATCCCAGTAAAATGGAAAATTAAACAAGAAAATGCAATATAGCTACACGTCCTGGAAACTAATCTGCATTTCACAGCTGCTGAACCCAAAATGGCATCATTTTTTGAAATTTTCTGGTGAAAAATAATATGATTCATATTTCTTCAATTGATGATTTCCATAGTTTATTTTTCCACATCTTTTCATAGCTTTGGAAACTATTTTAGACTATTTAGCTGTACTATTTAGGAAGATTCTGAAATACTCTAGCTAAATGCATGCATTATGTATGTTTCCCTTTACCTATGTAGCCATTCCTGGAGTGAGTGCAACAGAAGAAGCAGGCATGCATCCTATCGTCAACAGCGGGAGGTAAGCCAACAGTAGTAGGGTCAGTCACTGGTGAGATACTGCCATGGGGCATCTGTTTGCTTCCATTAATTCCAATAAAATGAAATATATAAAATCCATAAAAGCTGGTTCAGTATTGCAATAGTCCAGTTTGCATACAGATACAGGATCTTAATTTGATCACTCTTTTGTTGTTGAGAATTTTCCGAAGCAGGAAATGCAAAGTTGTGGTGTATTTGAGTTTTTAAAAGGCTATAAAGTTTGTAATATCCACTTTGAAATGTCATACTTGATTTTCCCTAACAAAAAATGTATCAATCTCTACAAAAATGTTCATTAATTACAATCCACATAATAACTCACATTTCCTGTTGCTGCAGGATTATTTTCCTGCTGTAGCAAACTGCCTCAAATTAAAATCTTACATCTGAATTTTTCAGGTGGTAAAAATGAAAAACACCTCTCTTTTGTCGTTTTTATAGGCAAAAAGGGGCCCTGTAGACCTCCCAGAGAGCTGGTTGGTAATGAAGGACCATATTTATGAGGGCTTGAATAGCCAGGTAATACCATCTTTTGGGACTGGCGTGACAGTTCTTAACTAGCATAGAAAAGCGTATTTATTACCTGCAAAATGAACCGTGAAATGCAACACCTGTAGAATAGGGAACAGTAAGTGACAGCCAGCCTCAATCATTTGTTACAACATCTGAGAGGTACTGTCATTAACCGATAAGTGGACCCCAAACATAGCCATGCCTTCTCTCACATACTCTACTGTATATATAACAGTGTAAAGAAGATATGGACGATAAATATTTTGTTTATACATGTTAGTATCATTGCCTGAGTCATTAAATGTTTGAGAATATAATGCTAAAGCACAAAACCGTTGTATTTGGTGCAGTGTTCCAAAGCTTTGATTGATGAGAACTGAAAATATGTTTATAAAAGGACAGGTTTATATTTGTTAAAGGTATCATTTGTGGGAAGGGGAGGTTTTCATGACTGAGTACTCTACTGTGCAATTTCCTCAGGTTAGCGTCTGTGGAGAGACTTCATGTCTTAACAGTGGGTGTTTTTTTATCACACACATAAAGACTTTATGTTCCCGGAATAACATGGAGTAAGGACCACAAAACGGACTGAAAAAAGCCCGGAGATAATGGTTTCAGAATGATTCATACACATAAAACCTGTTGTTTATAGAACGTTTGTTTTGGGATAGACTCAGCAGCTGTTTTGACTCTGATAGGAGCCTTAAACGTATTCAAGAAGTTCATCACTTCCAGTATTTCATTTTCCTTCTAGTTGTGTTTTTATATCAGCAATCAGATATTTCTCTACCATTTCCCATTTCTCGTTATGGCAGGAAATATATCAACCCTTTGGACTAAATCAGTAACTTTCTCACATATATAACATTTGGTTTTATTCACCTTGATTTCAGTGTTCTGTTCAAACAGTTTAAGCAGCCAATGCCATTCTAAATGTGCAAGCCATTACATTAAACCTTTTGATAAATATTTGACTGCATTTTAGATATTTTTACAGTCTACATATAATCATATTTTTTATTTATTTATTTCACCTTTATTTAACCAGGTAGGCAAATTGAGAACACGTTCTCATTTACAATTGCGACTTGGCCAAGATAAAGCAAAGCAGTTCGACACATACAACACATAGTTACACATGGAGTAAAACAAACATACAGTCAATAATACAGTGAAAAATAAGTCTATATACAATGTGAGCAAGTGAGGTGAGATAAGGGAGGTGAAGGCAAATAAAATATATGAATAAAAATATAAAAAAAGGCCATGGTGGCGAAGTAAATACAATATAGCAAGTAGAAACACTGGAATGGTTGGTTTGCAGTGGAAGAAGGTGCAAAGTAGAGATAGAAATAATGGGGTGCAAAGGAGCAAAATAAATAAATACAGTAGGTAAAGAGGTAGTTGTTTGGGCTAAATTATAGATGGGCTATGTACAGGTGCAGTGATCTATGACAGCTGGTGCTTAAAGCTAGTGAGGGAGATAAGTGTTTCCAGTTTCAGAGATTTTTGTAGTTCGTTCCAGTCATTGGCAGCAGAGAACTGGAAGGAGAGGCGGCCAAAGGAAGAATTGGTTTTGGGGGTGACCAGAGAGATATACCTGCTGGAGCGCGTGCTACAGGTAGGTGCTGCTATGGTGACTAGCGAGCTGAGATAAGGGGGGACTTTACCTAGCAGGGTTTTGTAGATGACCTGGAGCCAGTGGGTTTGGCGACGAGTATGAAGCGAGGGCCTGCCAACGAGAGTGTACAGGTCGCAGTGGTGGTAGTATATGGGGCTTTGGTGACAAAACGGATGGCACTGTGATAGACTGCATCCAATTTATTGAGTAGGGTTTTGGAGGCTATTTTGTAAATGACATCACAGAAGTCGAGGATTGGTAGGATGGTCAGTTTTACAAGGGTATGTTTGGCAGCATGAGTGAAGGATGCTTTGTTGCGGAATAGGAAGCCAATTCTAGATTTAACTTTGGATTGGAGATGTTTGATGTGAGTCTGGAAGTAGAGTTTACAGTCTAACCAGACACCTAGGTATTTGTAGTTGTCCACATATTCTAAGTCAGAGCCGTCCAGAGTAGTGATGTTGGAAAGGCGGGCAGGTGCAGGCAGCGATCGGTTGAAGAGCATGCATTTAGTTTTACTTGTATTTAAGAGCAATTGGAGGCCACGGAAGGAGAGTTGTATGGCATTGAAGCTCGCCTGGAGGGTTGTTAACACAGTGTCAAAAGAAGGGCCAGAAGTATACAGAATATTGTCGTCTGCGTAGAGGTGGATCAGAGACTCACCAGCAGCAAGAGCGACATCATTGATGTATACAGAGAAGAGAGTCGGTCCAAGAATTGAACCCTGTGGCACCCCCATAGAGACTGTCAGAGGTGCGGACAACAGACCCTCCGATTTGACACACTGAACTCGATCAGAGAAGTAGTTGGTGAACCAGGCGAGGCAATCATTAGAGAAACCAAGGCTGGCGAGTCTGCCGATGAGGATTTGGTGATTGACAGAGTCAAAAGCCTTGGCCAGGTCAATGAATACGGCTGCACAGTATTGTTTCCTATCGATGGCGGTTAAGATATCGTTTATGACCTTGAGCGTGGCTGAGGTGCACCCATGACCAGCTCTGAAACCAGATTGCATAGCGGAGAAGGTATGGTGGGATTCGAAATGGTCGGTAATCTGTTTGTTGACTTGGCTTTCGAAGACCTTAGAAAGGCAGGGTAGGATAGATATAGGTCTGTAGCTGTTTGGGTCAAGAGTGTCCCCCCCTTTGAAGAGGGGGATAACCGCAGCTGCTTTCCAATCTTTGGGAATCTCAGACGACACGAAAGAGAGGTTGAAAAGGCTGGTAATAGGGGTGGCAACAATTTCAGCAGATATTTTTAGAAAGAAAGGGTCCAGATTATCTAGCCCGGCTTATTGGTAAGGGTCCAGATTTTGCAGCTCTTTCAGAACATCAGCTGACTGTATTTGGGAGAAAGAGAAATGGGGAAGGCGTGGGCGAGTAGCAGAGGGGAGGGCAGTGCTGTTGACCGGGGTAGGGGTAGCCAGGTGGAAAGCATGGCTGGCCGTAGAAAAATGCTTATTGAAATTCTCAATTATAGTGGATTTGTCGGTGGTGACAGTGTTTCCTATCTTCAGTGCAGTTGGAAGCTGGGTGGAGGTGTTCTTATTCTCCATGGACTTTACAGTGTCCCAGAACTTTTTTTAGTTTGTGTTGCAGGAAGCAAATTTCTGCTTGAAAAAGCTAGCCTTGGCTTTTCTAACTGCCTGTGTATATTGGTTTCTAGCTTCCCTGAAAAGTGACATATCACGGGGGCTGTTCCATGCTAAAGCAGAACGCCATAGGATGTTTTTCTGTTGGTTAAGGGCAGTCAGGTCAGGAGAGAACCAAGGGCTATATCTGTTCCTGGTTCTAAATTTCTTGAATGGGGCATGCTTATTCAAGATGGTGAGGAAGGCATTTAAAAAAAATATCTAGGCATCCTCTACTGACGGGATGAGATCAATATCCTTCCAGGATACCTCGGCCAGGTCGATTAGAAAGGCCTGCTCGCTGAAGTGTTTCAGGGAGCGTTTGACAGTGATGAGTGGAGGTCGTTTGACTGCTGACCCATTACGGATGCAGGCAATGAGGCAGTGATCGCTGAGATCTTGGTTGAAAACAGCAGAGGTGTATTTGGAGGGCATGTTGGTTAGGATGATATCTATGAGGGTACCCGTGTTTACGGAATTGGGGTGGTACCTGGTAGGTTCATTGATAATTTGTGTGAGATAGAGGGCATCAAGCTTATATTGTAGGTTGGCTGGGGTGTTAACTTCTTGAGAATACAGGGGGTGCTGTTTCGCATTAGCATAATTGCCTCTACAGATTAAACTGCCTCTTATTCAATTATTGCTGTTACTATATGCATATAACCATATGCCATTGGATAGAAAACAAGCTATGGTTTCTAAAACCGTTCCAATTTTGTCTCTGAGTCAAACACAGGTCATTTCACAGCACTTTCCCTGAGCCAGAAGAAGATTGCAAGATGTGTATGCTCGCTTCAAAGCTCTGCCTATATATGGTCACGCGACCTATGACCCGAAACACACTTCCTTCTTCTTCCTCTGGGTGTCTGGAAGACGTCAGAGGAGAAATTTTTTGTTTATCTTGTACTGACGTGAAATAAGACCTATTTCTTTAGCGTGACCGACAACTTCCGGTTTCTGAGATGCGCGTTTTCAGAGGTGCCATTGTCTTTTGTTATGCTGACGTTACGGATGAAAACTATCTCCGTGTCGAAGTTTGTTTGATACATGTGACCATATCACCGTAATGTATGTTTTTTCAATATAGTTTAATCAGATTATTAGAATTTTTTCGGGAGTTTTGCCGTGTTCCGTTCTTTGAGTTTTTTAACTTTGGACATGGACCGTGCCAGTCGACCAGTACCCAGGCTAAATGAAGAGGGGAGGTTGCCATTGTGAATGGATTGAACGACTCATCAGGACTAAGGACACCTTGATCAACATTCTGATGAAAGACCAGCAATAGTAAGACCCAATTTACGATGTTATTTCATATATCTGTCGTGCATGTGAACTGGTCGGGCGCGTCCAGCCGGTTCTGGCTGGCCTGGTTATGCTAATTTAGCGATACATTTTGTTTTCGCTATAAAACATTTAAAAAATCTGAAATATTGTTTGGATTCACCAGATGTTGGGCTTTCAATGTCTGTACGCTGTGTATTTTTTCTGAAATGTTTTAAGACAAGTAATTAGTTATATAACGTTGGTCTCTGTAATTGTTCTAGCTGCATCAGCACTATATCAGATTGCAGCTGCAATGTAGAACTGTGATTTATACCTGAAAAATGCACATTTAAAAAAAAAAAACTATGCTATACCATAAATATGTTATCAGACTGTCATCTTATAAATTTGTTTGTTGGTTTGTGGCTATCAATATCTTAGTTTAGCCGAATTGGTGATAGCACCTGATGGAGTAAGAAACTGTTGGAGTAAGAAAATGGTGTCTTTTGCTAACGTGTTTAGCTAATAGATTTACATATTTTGTCTTCCCTGTAAAACATTTAAAAAATCTGAAATGGTGGTTTTATTCACAAGATCTGTGTCTTTCATTGGGTGTCTTGGACTTGTGATTTAATGATATTTAGATGCTACTATTTAATTGTGACGCTATGCTAGCGATGCTAATCAGTGTGTGGGGGGGGGGGGGGGTGCTCCCGGATCCGGGTTAGGTACTCTGTAGAGGTTAACTTCTTGCGACTACAGGGGGTGCTGTTTTCTCATTAGCATAATTGCATTACAGATTAAACGGCTTCCTACTAAATTCTTGCTCGTACAATATGCATATTATTACAATTACTGGATAGAAAACACTCTCTAGTTTCTATAGGCGTTGGAATTTTGTCTCTGAGTGGAACAGAACTCATTCTACAGCAATTTCCCTGACATGGAGTCAGATTTCACACATTTTGGCCCCTGATCTGGAGTCAGTTTAAAGGCCACTGTGAACGCTATCGGTATACGGACACTGCTTACGTCTTCCCCTGGATGCCTTTACGTGATGACGATTTGAATGGTATCGATTGCGCAATCACAGCCACTATAAATGAAAAAAACCTGTAGGTAGGAACTCTTTTCCAGCTGCGTCGGGCGAGCGGTGGACACCGACCTGCTCTTTTTCCAAGCATTAGTGTAGCCAG
Source organism: Salvelinus fontinalis (assembly GCF_029448725.1). Lineage (NCBI taxonomy): Eukaryota > Metazoa > Chordata > Actinopteri > Salmoniformes > Salmonidae > Salvelinus > Salvelinus fontinalis. The sequence goes on from NC_074680.1 coordinate 21,871,139, forward strand.
TAATATTTCTCAGGTCATGTTTTTACTCGTTATCGGAGTTAAAAACATCATAAGGTAGTTAATTTAAACCGTTTTATAGCAATTTATATCCGTTTAGTGCGCATTTTGGGACATTTATTTCTGAGACACTTTGAAGCGCCGGGCAGGTTTCCAGTTCATGCCGAACGCAGTTGGCATTTCCACATGGCAAGAGGACAGCTTTCGACCAAAAGACGATTAGACCCAAGAAAGGATTCTTTGCCCAAGATTCTGATGGAAGAACAGCTCAAAGTAGGAACAATTTATTATGATAAATCGTGTTTCTGTCGAAAAATGTTAATCGCTTTTGACGCCATCTTGTTAGACGTAGCTTCGCTTGGCGCAAACTGTATTGAAAGTAAGGATCATTTTAAAAATGTAAATCAGCGATTGTATTAAGAATTAAATTGTCTATCAATCGCTGTCCACCCTATATTTTTTAGTCACGTTTATGAGTATTTATGTATACGACTAGATCACTGTCTAATATGGCGCACGACATTGTCTGACCAGCTGGGCAACTTTTGTCATTGTCTAACCATGATTTTGGTGGCTAAATATGCACATTTTCGAACAAACTGTATATGTATGTTGTAATGTGATGTTACAGGAGTGTCATCTGAAGAATTCTGAGAAGGTTAGTGAAAAAATTTATATATTTTGGCGATGTTTACGTTATCGCTCTCTTTGGCTAGAATCAATGCTCTGGTAACGTTTGCATATGTGGTATGCTAATATAACGATTTATTGTGTTTTCGCTGTAAAACACTTAAAAAATTGGGAATATTGGCTGGATTCACAAGATGTTTGTCTTTAATTTGCTGTACACCATCGATTTTTGTTTAAATGTTTTTATAAATGTTTTATGATGAGTATTTAGGTATTTGACGTTGGTGTCTGTAATTACTCTGGCTGCTTCGGTTCTATTTCTGACGGTAGCTGTGATTGTAGCTGCAATGTAAAACTGATTTATACCTCAAATATGCACATTTTTCGAACAAAACATAGATTTATTGTTTAAGGTATCTTTACCTTTACTGAAGTACGACAATTGGGTACTTTTTCCACCACTGGGTGTGAATACTTTCTGAAGGCACACATACATCAGGTCTCATCAAGGAGTTTGTTGAAAAAATACCTAAATTTCTCAAAAGACGCTTTCTTTGCAATGCAATGCATGTTTAATAAAAATGTTAAACTGATGATATTAAAGGACAAGACCTGTTTCATTATCTTCTCAGTCAAACCATTACTTTGCAGACCTGGGTTCAAATAAAACATATTTTAAATACTTTAGCTGGGCTTAATTGAGCTTGCCTGGCGAAATGGAACCAATAGAATAGTTGCAGTCCAGGCAAGCTAAAGCAAATGCTAAAAGTATTTTAAAGATTTAAAATAGTATTTAACCCAGGTCTGAAGGACAGTGAGGAATATAAATGATTGGATTAGGTGGGTTATTATACAGAAGAAGAACCTTCCTTAATATCGTGATTCTCATATTAAAGTCAGCTTTGCTGTTGCTCATCCCAGAGCTGTGTCAGAACAATCAGGTTGAGGACAAGCCAGACGTTGTCTTGCTGATGTCAGATTGAGGTCACACACCTAGTCGGACATGCACATCAGTGGAGGCTGCTGAGGGGAGGATGGCTCATGATAATGGCTGGAATGGAGCAAATGAAATGGCAAATGGAGTGTCTGTCCTCTCCAATTAAGGTGCCACCAACCTCCTGTGATGCACTGTACATGGGAGTCTCCTTGTAACAAACTTCCACATGTCCAGGCAGAGAATACACAGATTATCTGGCACCATGGGCACTGCATTTTTAACTATAATTCATTCAAGAAGAAGTGTAATTTGTTTCAATGTCAACAATTTGATCGTGCCTGCAAAAACCATGAGTTTGTTTCCGTCTGGAGATTGTATTGCAAACATGACACTTCTAATAATCTACACAGCCATAGTTTGGCAAATCAAAATGAGTTGGTTTAAGAAAAAAAAAATGGCGGACTGAACACAGCAGTGTATATCACCTCAAGATAAAAACGTAATATTCAATATTGATAAGTTAGACTAAATATTAGCACTTCACAAACTGGTGGGTAACAACCTTCAATCTGGATAACAACACAAAAAAATCATAAGACTAGAGAAATGTATCAACAAATATTACAAAAACAAGCAACACCCAAACATGACAGAGAGTAAAACAGGTGAATCAATCTCAAAACAAAAATGTGACTCTTCTACAGACACAGACAATTTATTCTGTTCACCACCAGGAATGGTAGAGGTCGAAACCGATCTGTTAATCTCAATAAATGACAAACTGGGCATACTTGAACTAGTCAGTAAGGACATAAAAGAGTTGAAGGCAAGCCTCAAGATGTGTGACGAAAAACCTGCGACATTGGAGAAAGATACAAACAAGCTAAAAGGGACAGTCAATAGTACTGAAACCGAAGTTAATGAACATCGCTCTGACAGAAGCCTTACTTGACATACAGACTAGATCCATGAGAGAAAATCTGTTACTTACAAGTCTCCAAGAGAAAGAAGGAGAAGTTCCTGAAAGTGTAGTTAGAGAGTTCCTCCTTACAGCGCTTCAGATCTCACACAAAGCTATCGACAAAATCCAACTCGAATGTATACACCGTTGCGGACAGAGAGGACAGAGGCATGAACGCCCAATCGTTGCCAAATTTGCTTTCTTTAAAGATAAAATAATGGTTAAAAGCCTGGGAAAAAGACTTGCTGGCACAAAAATAGTCATCAATGATCAGTTCCCAAAGGAAATTGCAGAATGGCGCAAAAATCTGTACCCAATCTTCAAGGAAAATAGATTGAATGAGAAACGCATTGCTCTCGTAGTCGATAAACTGTATTTTGACAACCAAATGTTCAGAGACACAAAGACTACTCCATGGCTATTCTAAAAATTACAAAGTTCTCAAAGAGGAGGTGAATAATGGAATATACAATACTAGCCATGGTAGGGATTGTATTAATACAAAAAATAGATAGAAAAGCAATCTTCAAATATAACTAATTGGAACACAAAAGTATTAATTCAACATGGTGTAGATAAAAACACAGCAGGCAGAAAGCACAATATGTGGGTATGTGTGGCTGTATTGTGATGGAATGTGTGGTGTGTTTTTTTCGGTGTTTGGGAAAGTGTGGCGTCAAGTGAGAGAGAAAGGAAATGGTTGTATATCGGCATATTATTGTGGCCCCGGTGGCACAAAATCATCAAAGGTCTGACTGCATGGAGATGCTTGGGAATATGGTCACAACGGGGGACCATGTGTGGGTGTTTCAGGAAAAGGGGGTATATCTGATCTCCATCACCTAGGACGTGACAATGGTTAGTAAAATCTCCCTATTTCTGCCCATTTTTGCAGGCCTTCTCATACAGCTGCAACTGTATTCGTAAATCAAGACCTTTCTTGAGTTGGGCTCTGGGATGATGCAAGTGTTGAGCATCTGAATGTATACTTGTTTGTGGGTGAAAGGGGTTGTGTGTGTGTGTGTGTGTGTGTGTGTGTGTGTGTGTGTGTGTGTGTGTGTGTGTGTGTGTGTGTGTGTGTGTGTGTGTGTGTGTGTGTGTGTGTGTGTGTGTGTGTGTGTGTGTGTGTGTGTGTGTGTGTGTGTGTGTGTGTGTGTGTGTGTGTCTACATTACTACATATGAATAGCTAATTATGCTATTATGCTGCCACCCCGGTGCTTCATGGTTGGCATGGTGTTCTTCGGCTTGCAAGTCTCCCCCTTTTTTTTTTCTCCCCTTTTCTCCCCAATTTTCGTGGTATCCAATCGCTAGTAATTACTATCTTGTCTCATCGCTACAACTCCCGTACGGGCTCGGGAGAGACGAAGGTCGAAAGCCACACGTCCTCCGAAGCACAACCCAACCAAGCCGCACTGCTTCTTAACACAGCGCGCCTCCAACCCGGAAGCCAGCCGCACCAATGTGTTGGAGGAAACACCGTGCACCTGGCCCCCTTGGTTAGCGCACACTGCGCCCGGCCCGCCACAGGAGTCGCTGGGAGGCGATGAGACAAGGATATCCCTACCGGCCAAACCCTCCCTAACCCGGACGACGCTAGCCCAATTGTGCGTCGCCCCACGGACCTCCCGGTCGCGGCCGGCTGCGACAGATCCTGATGTACTGGCCTGTCTCCTGGTAGCGCCTCCATGCTCTGGACACTACGCTGACAGACACAGCAAACCTTCTTGCCACAGCTCGCATTGATGTGCCATCCTGGATGAGCTGCACTATCTGAGCCACTTGTGTGTTTTGTAGACTCTGTCTCATGCTACCACTAGAGTGAAAGCACCGCCAGCATTCAAAAGTGACCAAAACATCAGCCAGGAAGCATAGGAACTGAGAAGTGGTCTGTGTTCACCACCTGCAGAATCACTCCTTTTTGGGGGGTGTCTTGCTATTTGCCTATAATTTCCACCTTTTGTCTATTCCATTTGCACAACAGTATGTGAAATTTATTGTCAATCAGTGTTGCTTCCTAAGTGGACAGTTTGATTTCACAGAAGTGTGATTGACTTGGAGTTACATTGTGTTGTTTAAGTGTTCCCTTTATTTTTTTGAGCAGTGTATATTACTCTTACAGAATTTCCACGTTTGCGAGGATATTGGAAATTTAATCAAAGCCTACTGGATGATGTTTTTAACTATCTCCTGCGCCTGACTTCCCTGCAGCCAGTTACGCATTCCTTTACAAAGATATTATAAAAAGAAAGCGAACTGGATGGAATATGGGGAAAAATGCACCAAATTCTTTTTCAATCTTCAACAAAGAAATGCTACCAAAAATGTTTTACTGAAACTTGTTACAAATGATGGAGTCACTCATGATTCACCGAACAATATTTAGAAAGAGGAAGTAAAGTACTTAAAGCATATGTTTTTGTATCAGTCTGCTCCATCTCCACTAACCGAAGCTAATTGTGTGGATTTTTTTTCGAATTAATATTGTAAAATTAACATCTGTAGAGAAAAACTCATGTTAAGGCCAAATTACAGAAGAGAAACTTCATGATGCAATTCAAACCTTTAAGTCCGAGAAAACTCCAGGGTGGATGGTATACTAGTGTAAGTATACCAAACTTTTTTTGATATACGCAGAGGACCATTATTAGCATGTTTTAACCACTCCTATAAAAATGGTAGATTTTCTGACACTCAACAAGAAGGTCTGACTTCATTATTACTGAAACAGGATCCAATTGGTATTTATAAAGATCCAGTCCATTTAAAAAATTGGAGGGTTCTTACACTTCAGTGTTGTGATGCAAAAATTCTACCTAAATGTTTAGCGCATAGAATTAAGAAGGCTTTGTCAGATATTCATCCTAATCAGACAGGTTTTTTTACATGGACGATACATTGTAGATAATATAAGACAAGTACTGGAAATAATAGAACATTATGAAATATCGGGGAAACCTGGTCTTCATTTTTGATAAAGTACGACTGGAGTTTATATATAAATTCCTGGAATATTTCAATTTTGGAGAATCTCTAAATTGGGTTAAAGTTATGTATAGTAACCCTAGGTGTGAAATAGTAAGTAATGGAAACATCTTAGAAAGTTTTAAACTGTCAACAGGTATAAAGCAAGGTTGACCACTATCGGCATATCTGTTTATTATTGCCATCGAAGTGTTAGCTGTTAAAATTAAATCCAACAATAATATTAAGCGATTAGAAATCCATGTCTTAAAAACAAGGGTGTCATTGTACGCTGATGATTCAAGTGTTATTTTAAATCCACAATTAGAATCCCTCCACAGCCTAATAGAGGATCTAAATACTTTCTCTAACCTCTCTGGATTAAAACCAAATTATGATAATTGTACCATATTACGTATTGGATCACAAAAATATTATACTTTACATTACCGTGTAGTTTACCAATAAAATGTTCTGACGGGGATGTGGACAAACTCGGTATACATATCCCGAAAGAAAGAAATAGTCTCACTCCAATACATTTTAATATAAAGTTAGTAAAAATTGATAAACTCTTGCTACCATGAAGAGGAAAATACCTGTCTATTTGGGGAAAAATCACCCTGATTTCTCTTTAGTCAAATCACAGTTTACCAATTTGCTTATGGTTTTGCTAACATTTAGCAACGTGCTTTTTTAATTATATGAGCAAAAAATATTCCATTTTATTTGGAATGGCAAGCCAGACAAAATTAAAAAGGCCTATTTATATAATGAATATGAATTCAGAGGGGAGAAATTATAAAATATGTAAGCATTAGACCTCTCACTAAAGGCATCAGTCATACAAAAGTTACACTTAAATCAGAAATGGTTCCCATTTTCAAGAATGGCATTTTTCCCTTTATTCAGATTACAACCACTCACTTTTGGATATTTGAAAACAAAATAATCTCCAAAATATAGTTATTTTTTAAACAAGCCATAGAAAGTTGGTTGCAATATCAGTTTAATCCACCTGCAAAAGACGAAACAAATAATACAACAAATGTGGTTAAACTCAGATATCCTAATTGATAAAAAAACTTTATTTAAAAAAAAGGTATAATGTTTTAAATTATATCATAAATAGGATTGGTGGAGTTCTGTCACACATGCAGCTAACACAGACATATTGTCATGGCCGTTAAAAGATGAGGACCAAGGTGCAGCGTTGTGAGCGTACATTTTCCTTTTATTAATAAAAATGACGCGAACAAAACAACAAACACTACAAAAACAAACCGTGAAGCTAAAGGCTATGTGCCCTAAACAAAGGTCAACTTCCCACAAACACGGGTGGAAAAAAGGGCTACCTAAGTATGGTTCCCAATCAGAGACAACGATAGACAGCTGTCCCTGAATGAGAACCATACCCGGCCAAAACATAGAAGTATAAAATCATAGAAACACAAAACATAGAATGCCCACCCCAACTCACGCCCTGACCAAACCAAAAAAGAGACATAAAAAGGATCTCTAAGGTCAGGGCGTGACACATATGGAAATGTCTACTCTACCCAAAATTACAACCAACTAATTGCAGCATTACCACAAAAATGGAAGAGGCAAGTGGAAGGGGGAAAAAGTAAGGAACTTGTCTGTCAGCCCTGCATTAAATACCAAAATTGATTAAAGAAAATTGTGACAAATAAAAATATATAACAGTTTAATTTAAGGACCAAAATATTGACAGCTGTTCCATATCAATTGCAAAATCGTTGGGAAGAGATTTTCGTTGTACCGAGTTCATGGCACATGGTTTATGATTTGACATACAAAACGATGCCGGACTCAACGTTTTCAATTTAAATTATTTTACAAAATTCTTGCAACCAATGTTATATACAGTATATGGGGGATACAATCTCCCCAGCTCTGCAGATTTTGCTGTGAGGAGGCAGAGTCATTAGATAATTTATTTTGGTACTGTCCATATGCAGCTCGTTTTTGGTCACAGGTCCAGGAATGGCTAAAGAATTGCAACATTTACCTAGAGCTAAGGCAGCAGATAGCAATACCGGGTGATTTGAAAAGTCATAGTCAATCAAACAATAATGTAATAATTATATTAGCAAAAAAAAAAATCTGTAATTTATAATCTGTGGAAACTATGAGAATAGAAAGGTTCAGTACTTTTGTGAAGCATCACAGCACAGTTAAAAAATATGTAAGCCCGGCCTTATCTCAGCTCACTGGTCACCATAGCAGCACCCACCTGTAGCAAGTGCTCCAGTAGGTATATTACACTGGTCACCCCCAAAGCCAATTCCTCTTTAGCCACCTTTCCTTGCAGTTCTCTGCTGCCAATGACTGGAACAAACTGCAGAAATCACTGAAGCTGGAGACTCATATCTCCCTCATTAAGATCCAGCTGTCAGAGCAGCTCGATCACTGCACCTGTACATAGCCCATCTGTAAATAGCCCATCCAACTACCTCATCCCCATACTGTTATTTATACATTTATTTTGCTCCTTTGCACCCCAGTATCTCTACTTGCACATTCATCTTCTGCACATCTATCACTCCAGTGTTTAATTGCTATATTGTATTTATTTTGCCACTATGGCCTATTTATTGCCTTACCTCCCTTATCCTACCTCATTTGCACACACTGTATATAGACTTTTTCTACTGTATTATTGACTGTATATTTGTTTATTCCATCTGTAACTCTGTGTTGTTGTTTGTGTCGCACTGCTTTGCTTTATCTTGGCCAGGTCGCAGTTGTAAATGAGAAATGGTTCTCAACTACCCTACCTGGTTAAATAAAGGTGAAATAAAAAAAATATAAAAAAATATGGCAAATAGAAATCCAATATGGATGGAGATAGGTTGGAGGGGTTGAATGGAGCTGAAGGGTGGGACAAATAACAACAAGATAACACATGTAAAACATACAGGGTCTGTAAAATGTACATAGGTTCAGAACTTTTGTGAAATAGCACAGTTACAAATATATGGCAAATATAAATCAAACTGGATGTACATCAGAAATAGAGGAAGGCCAGGACTAAAAACAAACAGAATATAACCATTGTAAAATAGATTGTGTATATGCATATGTGTGTAAATGTATGTATGTATGTACTGTATATAGATATATTTACCCCAAAAATATATGGGGGATTGGATAGGATGCAGACAATTACATTGATGGAAGCAACAATCGATCCGCAATATTAAAACTGATCAGCCCCCTACATTTTTTTTTTTTATTAATTAAAAAAATAGTTGGTTTAAACTAGCATTTTAATCTATCTTTGATCACAATGCCCAACGCACATTACAGTTATCCATTTTGGCTTTGCTACTTTCAGGTTATAATCTGAGAGTTGTTTCAATAAAAATGGGTACACAAAAAACAATCATAACTTGAGAAGCACAGTTACATACCATGCCACTGGTATTTCTGAAAGGAAAAGGGACCATGTGAATTTCCTTTTTGGCTGTTTTCTCCAGTGAAGACTGTTAAGGACTGGCAGAGAGGACCCAATTTTCAGCCTTGTCACAACATTGATGGAATCATGAGCTCTCTTCACAGTATCAGAACCAGTAGTGTTCTAGAGCTCCATATAAAAAAAAATATTAAAAAACTTCGGTTAATTACCATGCAAGGACATACTACTACATGACCAAAAGTATGTGGACACCTGCTTGTCAAACATCACATGAAAAAATGTATATGGAGTTGGTCCCCCCTTTGCTGCGACAACAGCCTCCACTCTTCTGGGAAGGCTTTCCACTAGATGTTGGAACATTGCTGCGGGGACTTGCTTCCATTCAGCCACAAGAGCTTGGTTGGGGTCGGGCAATGATGTTGGGCGATTAGGCCTGGCTCAGAGTTTTTGGGCTTCCATTCCAATTCATCCAAAAGGTGTTTGATGGGGTTGAGGTCAGCGCTCTGTACAGGCTAGTCAAGTTCTTCTACACCGATCTTGACAAACCATTTCTGTATGGACCTCACTTTCTGCACGGGGGCATTGTCATGCTGAAACAGGAAAGAGTCTTCCCCCAACTGTTGCCTCAATGTTGGAAGCCCAAAATCGTCTAGAATATCATCCTATGCTGTAGCATTCAGATATCCCATCACCGGAACAAAGGGGACCTAGTCCCAATTATAAAAAACAGACAGTGACCATTATTCCTCCTCCACCAAACTTTAAAGTTGGCATTATGCATTGGGGCAGGTAGCGTTCTCCTGGCATCCGCCAAACCCAGATTCATCCGTCGGACTGCCAGATGGTGAAACGTGATTCATCACTCCAGAGAAAGCGTTTCCACTGCTCCAGAGTCCAATGGCGGCGAGCTTTACACCACTCCATCTGATGCTTGGCATTGTGCAAGATGGTGTTAGACTTGTGTGCGGCTGCTCGGCCATGGAAACCCATTTCATGAATCTCGAGATGAACAGTTCTTGTGCTGACGTTGCTTCCAGAGGTAGTTTGGAACTCAGTGTTTTTTTTACGCTTTATGCGCTTCAACACTCGGCGGTGCCTTTCTGTGAGCTTGTGTGGCCTACCACTTTAGTTTAGTTTTATGATCTGTAAGAGTGTAGGAGAACCTAAAAGGGGATGTAAATGTGTCCATGTTATGGTCTTGATACATACGTAGAAGCTTAACTTTCATCTTATCAGCATGGCATTTGGCACATCAAAGTTTTACCATCCAAAATCAATACATTTCAATTTGCTAACGATCTCCACTCCAAAGAACATCTTATAAACAAAGAAAAACAAGAATTACCTCAATTACGCAGAGTGCTTCCCATAGATTTCCCTGAGAGGAGATTTTCAATCGGCACAATGTTGTTGTTTTTTTACTCTTTCTCTCACTCTTACCGTAAATGTGTTGAAGGGTCAAAGATAAGTGGATATTTAAATGCAGCATTCAACGTTGTATAAAGCATAATTCGAAGATTATGTGATTGAAAAGGAACAACCTCTTACTCTTAACTAATGCATGGCGACATACTAGTAAGAGAATGGACCTTCGTTGATATAACTGTTTCTATCTTAAATCTATACCCATATATTCAGAAATAGGTAGTGAAAGACATTTATTTAATTTAGGTCAGCATCAGGCAGTGGACGTTCCTCACAGGAGGAAAGGGAGGAACCTGCTAGTCAGTGAATAAAAATACAATAACAATTATGAAACAGTTACTGTGTCTAGATAAAACTATACTAAATATATTCAGGTCACCAAATTCACATAAACAAATACCAGATTAAAACACACTGTTTTGCAATGAAGGTCTAAAGTAGTCTCCACAGCAACCTCTAGGTTAGCACCATGGTTTTGCCGGAGGACAGCTATTTTCCATCCTCCTCTGGCTACATTGACTTCAAGACAAACCCTAGGTGGCTCGTGCTCCTCACCCTCTTCCATAGACTTACATGGTAACTATGACGATTTCTGGAGGAAGATAATTAACCTAGTATTACGCGTGTGTGATTTAGAAGTTTGGTGAGTTGGTGACATTGTTGGATAGATTGAGATTGAGATAGTGAATAGTGATTGTTGAGCATATTCATTTCAAATTAGTTTCTTCCAAGCACAGGAGACAGAGAAGGTAGATAATATATTGTTTTCTATGGAAGTTTCTAGTGTCTTCTCTGGGATGTCGAAATCATTACAGAATGATTTGATAGCTTCCATCGCATCATCCATTGAAAGTGAGATAAAAGAGAGGTTGTTATTGTCAAGTATGTGGATGATCAGGGCTTTATTCTTGGGCTACTTTGATGTGTCAAGTGGGCGAGATGGGCAGTCTGTGTTTGACTTTATGAATTCTGAGATGTCTGAGTTTATCTTCATGGAGAAACTTGTTGAGGTCACACTTTATTTGGATAGTACGGATTTTCCCTCTGCAGATACTCTACAAATGGTCATACTATCAACAAACTATCTGTTGATAAGCAACTGCTTGCTAAGGTTACGGTTATGTTTAGAATTAGGGTTAGGGTTAAGGTTAAGGTTAGAGATAGGGTAAGGGTTAGTAGATAGTTAGTTGAAATGTTACTGATGTTACTGAATGTTACTATTTGTATTTACATCTAAGTCCCCTCCTGTTCTTTAATTAATAAGAGGGGATGACCCCTCCACTACTAGTGTCAATTCTCTCCTGACATGAATAGAAGCCACGTCTCATGTGCCCTCTCATCCACTGGCCCATTGAATGTGTCCTCTCCAAACACTGTGAGTAGCCCTGTCAAATGTCTCTCATTACTCTACATAAAGTCGATCACATACGCATACACAAACAATCACATTATTGCACACTTATGTGATTTTTGTCTTTGCTTTGGGCAACTCATTCTTAGCTCTTTTGTCTACCTGGGTTGTGTTATTGTTCCTGCCCTCAGTGGAAAAGTTGAGCTCTTCTCCAACACCATCCATCCATGATTAACCTGTGCTGCATTAAGTCAAGTCTCTGAACAATTCAACTCATTCCTCATACTCTCATTCAATCACTGCTGTGGTGCATTCCCAACATTGTGTAAGTAGCCTTCTAATTCCCATTCCCCATAATATTTGACTGTTAATGTCTTTATTAAATGTTTTAGGTAAAAATAATTTGTCATATCATCTGTCGATTTTGGAAACATGTTTTGTCTTCTCCTTGTGGTCTGCGCCTCTACCGTTTGTCTCCTATCCCTCTGAATGTCCCATGTCATCAGCCTCCACTGGCGTCGGGTTGCCTTATTGACTGCCCTCGCTGGCTCTGTTCTAGCCTCCCTGACCCCATATATGATGAAAATCATGTTGTGTATTGATTGAGGTGCTTGGAGCAGATTCACTGCTCTCTCTGTAAGGGAGATTATTAATTAATGTAAATTAAATTAAGATTGCTCTGTAGTGAGAGGAGAGGAGGCCTATTCAGAGAGATAGAGAGATACCAATGTACAGTACAAATGTCAATGTGTAAATGTTTGTCCTCAGCCATACATACATTCATAAAATAATCAGATTAACGATGCTGTAGCCAAGATACCTCAGAAGTATAACATTTCAAAGGTGCATCATAATTCTTCTCAGTTTCTGCCTCTTTCATCTAAAAACAGATGTTAACTAAATGTTAACTAAATGTTAACTAAATGTTAACTAAATGACTCAGCGTGGGAGGAAGAACGTTGTGTTCCAGGTGTATCCTTCTTAAAATGAAAGGCTGCAATATTGACTGGAAACCTAATTAATTTTTACAAAAAGAAAGTTAAGCATTGGGGGACAAAAGGACAATTCCTTATCTCCCCTGAGCCAGTACAGCTTTTATGTACTGGTTTATCTGGAGGATTGACCATTTACAAATTAAGATTCATAATCTTTCATATTTTATTTACTCAAGGGTCCCAATAAATCGGAAGGTTATACCCTTTTTTCTTGTTTCAGTGTTACGTTTAATTTGATATATAAAAAAGCTCTGTTACATGTGTAGCTTTTTAATGATGTTAATTGATCCTGGTGGGTATATTATGATGCATTAAGCACCTATCATTTGGTGTGTTTGTCATTTATTATCAGTGGTGTAGTGGAGGGTATACAGGTGTACACTGTGTACACACTTATTTTTCAGTGGACATTGTACATACTCAACTCTAAATCTCCATGATGCATATCAAAGCAGTGTAGTGGAAGTATACAATGTATGAATTAGTACGGCTGATGGAACAGATCAGAATGTTTAGCTTAAAATAAATGATTATTTCTTGACATTTTACGAGCAGCAGTGTGCGCACAGCGGTAGGCCTACGTGCGAATGTTCCAAAATGCAATGTGTGGGAAAGCACCGTTCCAAATAGCACAACGCACATGCGATCGGTTTCATGAACAGAGATGGAAATATCCGTTAGAAATGTAGAAAGAGGTGAGATCTAAAGATGCAACAACTATCATGGGTTGCTAATATGTTAATGCTTTTGGCAGCTAGACAATGAAAGACAGTTGAATGAAAACCAATAGAACAGGAGAACACATATGAAGAGGTCTTTATGAAATGATTGCCTCCACCTTTCCAGAAGCAAGTCTCTCACCATTGCTGCTTGTTATAGACCCCCTTCAGCCCCCAACTGGACAACATATGTGAATTGATTTCCCCCATCTATCTTCAGAGTTCGTTCTGTTAGGTGATCTAAACTGGTACATGCTTAACACCCCAGCTATCCTACAATCTAAGCTAGATTAAATTAAGAATAACTTAAGAAGCAGACCCAACATTTCATTATTTAAGACAAAACAGAGGTAAGAAATAATCGTTTGAAAAAATAAATGTTTTCTGTGTTTTTTTTCCTTCTTCGCCATGATGCGGTGAGTTTCCTGGTAAAATAAGGCAGGCGTGTGAAAGTTAAAACCTTGTGTTAGATGAATAAAGTGGTTCTGTGACATCAATCTCACACAAATTATCAAGGAAACCACCAGGTACAACCCTAAATCTGTAACCATGGGCACCCTCTTAGATATCATCCTGACCAACTTGCCGTCTAAATATACCTCTGCTATCTTCAACCAAGATCTCAGCGATCACTGCCTCATTGCCTGCGTGCGTGATGGGTCTGCGGTCAAACGATCATCACTGTCAATCGCTCCCTAAAAAACTTCAGCGAGCAGGCCTTTCTAATCGACCTGGCCCGGGAATCCTGGAAGGATATTGACCTTATCCCGTCAGTAGAGGATGCCTGGTTGCTCTTTAAAAGTGCTTTCATTGCCATCTTAAATAAGCATATCCCATTCACAAAATGTAGAACTAAGAACAGATATAGCCCTTGGTTCACCAAGGGCCCTTGGTTCACCAGACTCCGGTCGTGTGGGAATACAAATCTTAGACTCAGCTATGACTCAGGGATTATTTACAGTAATTCGCAAATCTTTAAAATAACCTAGGTACTAGGCTAATGATAATTAAATGAAAAGAACAGAACAGAAAGGCACACACGCTGTGTTATCCCACTTATCACTTTTATTGACCACATTTTGATCCAGAGGATCTTCGTCAGTTCACAACACTTGGACTCAGCCCATGATAAAGAGTAATTAGCATTTATTTAATTATGAGACTGATGGAAAGGCGGCTCAGCAAAGTCATGCCACATTAAAAAAAAGGAAATATTTCCATTTCCACCATAAGCAGCTGTGTTTTCAACACCATGACAGCATTGTTTCACATTTCCACTATCTCAGACTTGCGTTCAGGTGGCGGATGGCAGCGGTGCCTTCCTTCTCTTCACAGCAAGTGTTCTCTTGAGTAATACTCTCCTGCCTACAGGAGACAACCTGCTGGCGATTAAATCTTCCAAAGCATGGTGGGGAGCGATGGAGAAAAAAATGAATTTGCTTCTGACTATGAGGCTGCCTCCCCGTTAAGGCGCTTTCTCCAGACAGAGACCAAACTGTCATCAATCGGGTTCATTGCCTCGCACTGATCGGGCGTGAAGGCTGCTGAACACTCTCTCACCAGGCAGTATTACGAGACCCACAGGCCACAGCAGGGCTATCTAACTTTATGATTGCCTCTACACAACTGCTCTCCATAAGGAATTGATAGCTCTGAGGTACAATGGATGTATTGGACATCTATCTCTGGGTGTACAGGACCCCCGTAAGTGGCCATCACAAACAATGGCATATAGGCCTATAGATTGCATGTGGGATTAGGATTGTTGCCCACATAACACACATCTTAACTATGAGAATTTGTTACTATAGTAGGAAGTGGGGGATTTGTGTTTACTCTCACCCTACATACAAGAAAATGTATGTCAACTATGTTTTGTGTATCCTTTGAATGCCACAATATCTATGTCGACAGAAGAGCTACAGTATATCATGTCCTTGTTAGGGCAAAATAAAGAAGGTGTTTAATAAAGTCATGTATCTAAATATATACTGACTGTAGAGAAGAGTTCACTCTTTGAATTCAATATGTATTCAATATGTATGCAACATTTTTGTCAGACAAAAGTGCTGCAACAAAACATCAACCGGTGTTAACTAAGCAGTATTCAATTCCCCCCTGAACACTGTTTGAATAAGTTGTTAGCTTCCCATGCCAAAAGCTACAGCTCAGCTCTGCAGAACATACTATTTAATTATTCACCACAGTAGAAAGCCATTGCATGCTTGAAAACATCTCTGCCAGTGAGAACAATGAGAGGGATTTACGAAGACAAAGACACAGAAGGATACAGAGTAGTCTGTGATGGTGATTAAGAATGGACTTTTAATACATCATGAACAGTTTAAATACGGTATGGCCAAGATAATTTATTGAAGAAAACTATTTGAGTCAATGCAAAGACCATCAAGTACAATACAATAAAATGAAAGCAAACAGTACAAAAGATGCTGAATAAGACAGATATAAACAATCTCAAAACTTATTTATAATACTTAATTGTGCTTAACTGAGTTCCCTGTATAATTTATAACCAGTAGTCTACACCCATCATTCCATCATATGAAGACTTCATGATCCCAGTCCTTAGAGACAAACATCAATGTCAACTCAAGAAAAATGGAAATAAGATTCCTTTTTTCTTCTTTTCCACTGCTAAAAAGAGCAAACCCCAGGCCTCACCACCATCTTGCTACATTCTCAGAGATCAGTAGAAACATGCTGAAAGACAAATGAAAAAGAACAAAAATGATAAAGACTAATGTCTTGTTATGTACTCAACCCACACATTGTAGTATTGTAATTAGTGCTGAGCGAATAACCACATTTTCCTATTTTTTTCTTCAATTACTAAACAACTGATTGACCGACGTCAATTACTTGAATTCCACTTAGTTCAGTTTTTTTTTGTGAGCCCAACCCACCGTTTCTCTAGAGAGAAAATAAATCATTCAGGAGAGAAATTAAGTCAAGAACTACTGAACAAAAATATAAATGCAAAATGCAACCATTTCAAAGATTTTACTGAGTTACATTTAATATAAGGAAATCAGTCAATTGAAATAAATTCATTAGGCCCTGATCTATGGATTTCACATGACTGGGAATACAGATATGCATCTTTTGGTCACAAATACCTTTAAAAAATAGGTAGGGGTGTGGATCAGAAAGCCAGTCAGTATCTGGTATGACCATCATTTGCCTTCGCATAGAGTTGATCAGGCTGTTGATTGTGGCCTGTGGAATGTTGTCCCACTCCTCTTCAATGGCTGTGCGAAGTTTCTGGATATTGGCGGGAACTGGAACATGTCGATCCAGAGCATCCCAAACAGCTCAATGGGTGACATGTCTGGTAAGTATGCAGGCCATGGAGGAACTAGAACATTTTCAGCTTCCAGGAATTGTGTGCAGATCATTGAGACATGGGGCTGTGCATTATCATTCTGAAACATGAGGTGATGGTGGCGGATGAATGGCATCAGGATCTCTGGGCCTCATAATAATAATGGGCCTCAGGATCTCATCACGGTATCTCTGTGCATTCAAATAAAATGCAATTATAGTTTGTTGTCTGTAGCTTATGTCAGCATACCGCTCACCCACACGACGCCATACAAGTGATCTATGGCTGTGAGGCCGGTTGAACATACTGTCAAATTCTCGAAAATTAAGTTGGAGGCGGCTTATGATGGAGAAATGAACATTAAATTATTTCTCTGTTAACAGCTCTGGTGGACATGCATGCAGTCAACATGCCAATTCAGTCTGTGGCTGCGCATTTGAAAGTGGAATTTTATTGTCCCCAGCACAAGATGCACCAGTGTAATGATCATGCTGTTTAACCCTTGTGTGGAGTTCTGGTCTGTGGTACCCATTTTCAATGTTTACTAAAATAAAAAATATACAATTCACAATTCGTGTTCCTTCAATCTGTCTTCCTCCTGCATGGGCCTGCTCTTTCAACATAGCTCCAAGAACCTGTCTGTTTCCCTGCCTGTCTGCCTGTCTCAAATCAAATCAAACCAAATCACATGTATTTATTTATATAGCCCTTCGTACATCAGCTGATATCTCAAAGTGCTGTACAGAAACCCAGCCTAAAACCCCAAACGGCAAGCAATAAAGGTGTAGAAGCACGGTGGCTAGGAAAAACTCCTTAGGAAGGCCAAAACCTAGGAAGAAACCTAGAGAGGAACCAGGCTATGAGGGGTGGCCAGTCCTCTTCTGGCTGAGCCGGGTGGAGATTATAACAGAACATGGCCAAGATGGTGAAATGTTCATAAATGAACAGCATGGTCAAATAATAATAATCACAGTAGTTGTCGAGGGTGCAGCAAGTCTGCACCTCAGGAGGAAATGTCAGTTGGCTTTTCATAGCCTATCATTAAGAGCATCTCTACCGCTCATGCGGTCTCTAGAGAGTTGAAAACAGCAGGTCTGGGACAGGTAGCACGTCCGGTGAACAGGTCAGGGTTCCATAGCCGCAGGCAGAACAGTTGAAACTGGAGCAGCAGCACGGCCAGGTGGACTGGGGACAGCAAGGAGTCATCATGTCAGGTCGTCCTGAGGCATGGTCCTAGGGCTCAGGTCCTCCGAGAGAGAGAAATAAAGAGAGAAAGAGAGAATTAGAGAGAGCATACTTAAATTCACACAGGACACCGGATAAGACAGGAGAAGTACTCCAGATATAACAAACTGACCCTAGCCCCCCGACACATAAACTACTGCAGCATAAATACTGAAGGCTGAGACAGGAGGGGTCAGGAGACACTGTGGCCCCATCCGATGATACCCCGGGACAGGGCCAAACAGGAAGGATATAACCCCACCCACTTTGCCAAAGCACAGCCCCCAAGCCACTAGAGGAATATCTTCAACCACCAACTAACCATCCTGAGACAAGGCCGAGTATAGTCCACAAAGATCTCCGCCACGGCACAACCCAAGGGGGGGGGGGCAACCCAGACAGGAAGATCACGTCATTGACTCAACCCACTCAAGTGACGCACCCCTCCTAGGGACGGCATGGAAGAGCACCAGTAAGCCAGTGACTCAGCCCCTGTAATAGGGTTAGAGGCAGAGAATCCCAGTGGAGAGAGGGGAACCGGCCAGGCAGAGACTGCAAGGGCGGTTCGTTGCTCCAGAGCCTTTCCGTTCACCTTCACACTCCTGGGCCAGACTACACTCAATCATATGACCCACTGAAGAGATGAGTCTACAGTAAAGACTTAAAAGTTGAGACAGAGTCTGCGTCTCTCACATGGGTAGGCAGACTATTCCATAAAAATGGAGATCTATGGGAGAAAGCCCTGCCTCCAGCTGTTTGCTTAGAAATTCTAGGGACAATTAGGAGGCCTGCGTCTTGTGACCGTAGCATACGTGTATGTATGTACTGCAGGACCAACTCGGAAAGATAGGTAGGAGCAAGCCCATGTAACGCTTTGTAGGTTAACAGTAAAACCGTGCTTTTCTCCCGCTTTTCTCGCTCTCTTTACCCTTTGTAGTGTGTGAAACTATACAATGTCTTGCAGGAATCTGCACAATGTTATTACAATGCATTATTTGGAGACATTATTTGGATACATTAAAGATAATAATTTATAATGAGAGGGTCATAAACAATAACTAGTAATGTTGCATACTCCAAGAAATGTTAATATCACACCTTTCTGGTAAACACATCTTGTGAAGAGGGTACGACAACACTTTATGTGTTGTCAGGAGACTGACAAGATTTGGCATGTGTCCCCAGATCCTCAAGAAGTTCTACAGTTGCACCATCGAGAGCATCCTGATTGGTTGCATCACCACCTGGTATGGCAACTGCTCGGCATCTGACCGTAAGGCGCTACACAGGGTAGTGCATACGGCCCAGTTCCTCACTGGGGCCAAGCTTCCTGACATTCAGGACATACATACAGTGTCAGAGAAAGGCCCCAAAAATTGCAAAAGACTCCAGTCACCCAAGTCATAGACTGTTCTCTCTGCAACCATATGGCAAGCTGTGCCAGAGTGCCAAGTTTAGGACCAAAATGCTCCTTAACAACTTCTACCCCCAAGCCATACGTCTGCTGAACAATGAATCAAATGGCCACCCAGACTGTTTACATTCACATACAGCCCCCCCCCCCCCGTACCCCGTCGTCGTCCCCCGTTTGTTTTTAAACTGCTGCTACTTGCTGTTTATTATCTATGCATGGTCACTTTACAAATTACCTCGACTAACCTGTCGGGGTTAAATATGTAGGGTAAAATATGCACTGTTGGGGTAAAATATGTACTGTTGAGGTTAAATATGTAGGGTTAAATATGTACTGTTGAGGTTAAATACTGCATGAAGGGTTAAATATGTACTGTTGGGGTTAAATATGTAGGGTTAAATATGTACTTTTGGGGTTAAATAGGTAGGGTTAAATATGTACTGTTCAGGTTAAATACTGTTTGTACTGTTTAAATATGTACTGTTGAGGTTAAACACTGTACGTAGGGTTAAATATGTACTGTGGAGGTTAAACACTGTACGTAGGGTTAAATATGTACTGTGGAGGTTAAACACTCTATGTAGAGTTGAATATGTACCAGAAACAAAGAAATACAAAACCTAGAAATAAAGAACATAGAATGCCCACCCAAATCACACCCTGACCAAACCAAAATAGAGACATAAAAAGGCTCTCTAAGGTCAGGGGGTAACATCACCTTATTTTCACCTATATTTTCAACTCAGGTCACGATTGTTTTTTTTTCAACCCTGTCTCTTAGGTATGTATACACGTGCTTGTGCATGACTACACTCTTCATTACATATGTATTTTATTATTGATAGTTTGGTTGCCTCCCAATCTAGTGCAGCTCAACCTTGGAGCCCTGGTCGTACCCCTGCTAACCATGAGCCCCTGTGGTGTTGCTCCTAGGTGTTGAGCTCATCTTTAATTGCCGTGTTAATTATAGCGTTAGTATTACATTTTTCCTCTGAACGCCATGCAACATTAACATTGAGGCTGACTGACGCTACTTGGCGAAAGGTTCATTAACCATACATTAATATGTTTTGCATCTGCTAATATACTTTTTCTCTTTCACCCCCATACAATCAAATTCCAGATAAATCACAGAGAGTATTATACAGCCTCACTGTAATTTATACAATTTCCCCATAATCATAATTCATGCTGTTACTGTAATTAGCTAACTATGTTTAATCACACTTAAAATTGCTCCCCGGATAAGTAATGTTTCATAAAAATCCCCCCTAACTGCAGGTCTGGTAGCGATTCCATTCATTTGTAATGTTGTATCGCTAATGACTATTGAGTGGTCAGTGGGAAAGGAGAAACACGGGATGGATGGATCGTGTTGTTCTAACTTCACATGGCTTCAACTAAGATCTGTTGTTCTTTATCAATAATTCTCTTTGCCTTGTGTTGTGTTGTGTTGCTTTGAGGCAAACAGATGGAAGTCAGTACGTGAAGGCTGAAGCTTTTCTCATGAGCCTATTTCAGTGTCTCTCTCCCCTTATCCTACAAATGATTTATATGCTGTACAGGATTCACTTATTTTGTTCAGTCTTCCTTTTCTCTCTCTTTTCTCTCTCTCTCTCTCTCTTTTATGTGAAAATATAGGAAGGACCATGTGACAGAGATGACGGAAGGAGTGCATACCGTTGCACAGGCCGTAACCTCTCAGGCACTGAAGGTTTTCCTTTAAACTTCTCTTGGGTAGGAGGCAGTATTTTCACGTCCAGATGAAAAGCATGCCCAGAGTAAACTGCCTGCTACTCAGGCCCAGATACTAGGATATGCATATTATTAGTAGATTTGGATAGAAAACACTCTGAAGTTTTTTAAACTGTTTAAATGATATCTGTGAGTATAAAATAATGCATAGGGCAGGCAAAAACCTGAGATAAAATCCAACCAGGAAGTGGGAAATCTGAGGTTTGTAATTTTTCAACTCTTTGCTTTTCCAAGATACAGTGGAAATGGGGTCATATTGCACTTCCTAAGGCTTCCACTAGATGTCAACAGTCTTTAGAACCTTGTTTGAGGCTTCTACTGTGAAGTGGGGGCGAATGAGAGGGGAATGAGTCAGAGGTCTGGCAGAGAGCCACGAGCTGACCAGGCGTTTTCACTTGAGAGAGTTAGCATTGCATTTCTGAAGACAAAGGAATTCTCCAGTTGGAACATTATTGAAGATTTATGTTAAAAACATCCTAAAGATTGATTCTATACATCGTTTGACATGTTTATACGGACTGTAACGGAACTTTTTGACTTTTCGTCTGCACCTAGTGATCGCGCGTCCTGAATTTTGATTACTGGGCTAAACGCGCTAACAAAAAGGAGGTATTTGGACATAAATGATGGACTTCATCGAACAAATCAAACATTTATTGTGGAACTGGGATTCCTTGGAGTGCATTCTGATGAAGATCATCAAAGGTAAGTGAATATTTATAATGCTTTTTCTGGCTTCTGTTGACTACACAACATGGCGGATATCTGTTTGGGCTGTGTTGGTTTTTGAGCGCTGTACTCAGATTATTGCATGGTGTGCTTTTTCCGTAAAGTTTTTTTGAAATCTGACACAGCGGTTGCATTAAGGAGAAGTGGATCTAAAATTCCATGCATAACAGTTGTATCTTTTAGCAATGTTTATTATGAGTATTTCTGTAAATTGATGTGCCTCTCTGCAAAATCACTGGATGGTTTGGAACTACTGAACATAACGCGCCAATGTAAATGGATATTTTGGGATATAAATATGAACATTACCGAACAAAACATGCATGTATTGTGTAACATGAAGTCCTGTGAGTGTCATCTGATGAAGATCATCAAAGGTTAGTGATTAATTTTATCTCTATTTCTGCTTTTTGTGACTCCTCTCTTTGGCTGGAAAAATGGCTGAGTATTTCTGTGACTAGGTGCAGACTTAACATAATCGTTCGGTGTGCTTTCGTCATAAAGTATTTTTGAAATCGGACACTGTGGAGTTATTAACAACAAGTTTATCTTTAAAATGGTGTAAAATACTTGTATGTCTGAGGAATTTTAATTATGAGATTTCCGTTGTTTTGAATTTGGCGCCCTGCACTTTCACTGGCTGTTGTCATATCGATCCCGTTAACGGGATCTCAGCCTACAAGCATTACATTGTAACGGTTTTCTTCCAGGGGTGAAGGAGAGGACCAAAGTGCAGCGCGGCTAGTGTTAAACATGTTTAATAAAGAACAAGTGAAACACTACAAACAACAATACAAAATAACAAATGTGCAAAAACCGACACAGACCTATCTGGTGCAGACAATCACAGAGACAGGAAACAAACACCCACAAAACCCCAACACAAAACAAGCCTCCTATATATGATTCTCAATCAGAGACAACGATTACCATCTGCCTCTGATTGAGAACCCACACTAGGCTGACATAGAAACAGACAAACTAGACACACAACATAGAATTCCCACCCAGCTCACATCCTGACCAACTAAACACATACAAAACAACAGAAAACAGGTCAGGAACGTGATATACATGGACTTGCTCCTACCTATCTTTCCGATTTGGTCCTGCCATACATACCTAAACGTACGCTACGGTCACAATACGCAGGCCTCCTTACTGTCCTTCAATTTTCTTTGCAAACAGCTGGAGGCAGGGCTTTCTCCTATAGAGCTCCATTTTTATGGAATGGTCTGCCTATCCTTGTGAGAGACGCAGGCTCGGTCTCAACCTTTAAGTCTTTATTGAAGACTCATCTCTTCATAGGTCCTATGATTGAATGTAGTCTGGCCCAGGAGTGTGAAGGTGAACTGAAAGGCACTGGAGCAACGAACCGCCCTTGCTGTCTCTGCCTGGCCGGTTCCCCTCTCTCCACTGGGATTCTCTGCCTCTAACCCTATTACAGGGTTAGAGGCAGATGTTCTGTTGGTCAGATGTTGGCCATGTTCTGTTATAATCTCCACCCGGAACAGCCAGAAGAGGACTGGCCTCCCCTCATAGCCTGGTTCCTCTCTAGGTTTCTTCCTATGTTCTGGTCATTCTATTGAGTTTTTCCTAGCCACCATGCTTCTACACCTGCATTGCTTGCTGTTTGTGGTTTTAGGCTGGGTTTCTGTACAGCACTTTGTGACATCAGCTGATGTAAGAAGTAAGAAGAAATATATTTGATTGATTGATTGACTAGAGAACGGGCCTGTTTCCTGTTTCCTGTACACTGACTGCTCTACGTTATTCTACCTATTGAATATTTCACTCTCCAAGCACCTTCACAAAGGTGAGGCCCTCCGAGACAGGTCAACCTTTAAACATAGCAGGCAACAACACCTCTGCTATGCAGATCGCCAACACGTGGGCCCCACAGGGGTGTGTGCTCAGCCCCCTCCTGTACTCCCTGTTCACAACAGTGGTAGGCTTGATTACCAACAATGTCTAGACAGTCTACAGCGCGCACATCACTGACAACCTGAAATGGTCCATCCACACAGACAGTGTGATGAAGAAGGCGCAACAACGCCTCTCCAATTTCAGGAGGCTGCAAAATGTTTACTTGGCACCTAGAACCCTTACAAACTTCTACAGATACACCATTGAGAGCATCCTGTCGGGCTGTATCTCCACCTGGTACGGCAACGTCACTGTCCGCATTCGCAGGGCTCTCCAGAGGGTGGTGCGGTCTGCTCAACGCATCACCAGGGGCACACTGCCTGCCCTCCAGGACATCTACAGCACCCAGTGTCACTCCTACTAGCTCTGACTTTGCTGATAGCTACTTTATTGACAAAACATGTACTTACTATGACTGGGATATGTGGTTGTCCCACCTAGCTATTTTAAGATGAATGCACTAACTGTAAGTTACTCTGGATAAGATTGTCTGATAAATTACTAATATGTAGATGTAAAATGAAGGCCAAGAAGATCATCAAGGACCTCAGCCACCCGAGCCACAGCCTGTTCACCCCGCTGTCATCTAGAAGGCGGAGACAGTACAGGTGCAACAAAGCTGTGATAGATAGACTGAAAAACATCTTCTATTTCCATGCCACCGGACTGTCAAATAGTCACCACTAGCCAGCTTTCACCCAGTACCCTGCCTTGAACTTTAGTCACTGTTACCAGCCGGCTATGACCTGGAACTCAATCCTGCACCATAGAGACTGGTGCCCCATGTCATTGAGTCATTTAACACTGGTTGCTTTAAAAATGTTTACATACTGTTTCCCACTTCATATGTACTGTTGAAGTCGGAAGTTTACATACAGTTAGGTTGGAGTCATTAAAACTCGTTTTTCAACCACTTCACAAATTTCTTGTTAATAACAAACTAAAGTTTTGGCAAGTCAGTTAGGACATCTACTTTGTGCATGACACAAGTCATTTTTCCAACTGTATACAGACAGATTATTTCACTGATAAATCACTGTATCAAAATTACAGTGGGTCAGAAGTTTACATACATTAACTTGACTGTGCCTTTAAACATCATGGAAAATTCCAGAAAATGATGTCATGGCTTTAGAAGCTTCTGATAGGCTAGTTGACATCATTTGAGTCAATTGGAGGTGTACCTGTGGATGTATTTAAAGGGCTACCTTCAAACTCAGTGCCTCTTTGCTTGACATCATGGGAAAACCAAAAGAAATCAGCCACATTTGTAGACCTACACAAGTCTGGTTCATCCTTGGGAGCAATTTCCAAACGCCTGAAGGTACCGCGTTCAGCTGTTCAAACAATAGTACACAAGTATAAACACCATGGGACCACGCAGCCGTCATACCGCTCAGGAAGGAGACGCGTTCTGTCTCCTAGAGATGAATGTACTTTGGTGCGGAAAGTGCAAATCAATCCCAGAACAACAGCAAAGGACCTTGTGAAGACGCTGGAGGAAACAGGTACAAAAGTATCTATATCCTCAGTAAAACAAGTCCTATATCGACATAACCTGAAAGGCCGCTCAGCAACGAAGAAGATACTGCTCCAAAAACGCAATAAAAAAGCCAGACTACGGATTGCAGCTGCACATGGGGACAAAGATTGTACTTTTTGGAGAAATGTCCTCTGGTCTGATGAAACAAAAAGAGAACTGTTTGGCCATAATGACCATCGTTATGTTAGGAGGAAAAGGGGGGACGCTTGCAAGCCGAAGACCACCATCCCAACCGTGAAGCACGGGGGTGGCAGCATCATGTTGTGGGGGTGCTTGGCTGCAGGAAGGACTATTGCACTTCACAAAATAGATGGCATCATGAGGAAGGGAAATTTTGTGGCTATATTGAAGCAACATCTCAAGACATCAGTCAGGAAGTTAAAGCTTATTCGCAAATGGGTCTTCCAAATGGACAATGACCCGAAGCATACTTCCAAAGTTGTGGCAAAATGGCTTAAGGATAACAAAGTCAAGGTATTAGAGTGGCCATCACAAAGCCCTGACCTCAATCCTATAGAAAATTTGTGGGAAGAACTGAAAAAGCGTGTGCGAGCAAGGAGGCCTACAAACCTGACTCAGTTACACCAGCTCTGTCAGGAGGAATGGGCCAAAATTCCCCCAACCTATAGTGGGAAGCTTGTGGAAGGCTACCCGAAACATTTGACCCAAGTTATACATTGTAAAGGCAATGCTACCAAATACTAATTGAGTGTATATAAACTTCTGACCCACTGGGAATGTGATAATTCTCTCTGCTAATATTCTGACATTTCACATTCTTAAAATAAAGTGGTGGTCCTAATTTAGGGAATTTTTACCTGGATTAAATGTCAGGAATTGTGAAAAACTGAGTTTAAATGTATTTGGCTAAGGTGTATGTAAATTTCCGACTTCAACTCTATGTACTCTATTATAGTCAAGGCTCATCCAATATAAGTACTACAGTACACACCTTTTCTATTCATATACTATCCATAATGTTGTCATGATGTTGGCCTGTGGGTAAGGTTTATGACTCCCCCATTAATACCTTTCTCCCTTCCCTCTCTCTCTTACTCTACTGAAGGACTCTTGAATAGCCTTTGTTAAACATAGAGAGTCTGGGAACATCAAACAAGTGGTGGGAAAGGAACCATATTTTGGTAATAGTACCAGTTGAAAATATCGTTGGTACTTAATGAATATAATGTCAGTTCGGTTGTCATCTGAGATATTATGACTGATGACACGACGACATAAACTGTATATGGGAAAGTCTACACATTATAGTTATCAGATTCACATGGAATTGTTGTGCAATTTAAATGTTTAAATATGAAACTATTTGTGAAGATAAAATGTAATTTTAGCTTCCAAATGAGAGAATTAGGTTTTCATAAGGTGAGAGCTCTGCTCAATCAGTGGCCCGCCCCTGTGAAGAGACATTGGTTATAAAGTATGAAACACACCCTTCTCTCCCTCCACTATATAAGCCCTTGACGAAAATATATCTTTCTTATAGGACGATGATCCATACGTTGAAAAGGACTAACATGTCAACTACAGAACTAAGCCAACCTCAGCGTGAGCTTTGGTTGTGAATGGCATAAACTTTGAACTCTTATTCACTAAAGAATTGAGACATCCTAGCCGTTGAGTAAGCAACAGCAGCTGTAAATGTGGGCTAGGAAAGGACGGACGACCTATCCCGTCTCCCACACAACGACGATACTGCGACGATACTATCCAATTTACCATCAGTGACATTCTTCCGAGGACAGGAAGATCTCGGTTGACTAACACGACGAGCATCTACGACCAACCTACCGAAGCGCAACTCAGAGTAAATATTTATTACATTTTCCTTTTCCAAATGGCCGGTAATTTAGAATGCATAAGATACTGTATTTACGATAGCAGAGCTTCTCCCTTTGTTCCTCAGTCTTCCCGCTCTTTCACTCAAACCCAACCCCCTTTCTTTGTGTAACCAGCTGTCATATCTGTACCGTCCGCTAGGGACGTGTTCCTTTATGACATAATTTGTAATCAAGGTATGATTCATTCTGTGTATATGTAATTCTGTGTGATTAGTTAGGTATTTAGTAAATAAATAATTAAACCCAATTTTATATTGCTGATTCAACTTGTTAGCCAGGGTTCGTGAAGACAACCAAGAATTTACAACTTTCAGATGAGACTGAAATAAGGTGACAATTAATATTGACTGCTATTGATGTAAAATATTACTATTGATGTAAAATATTACTAGGTCTTTAAGAGTTTATTCGGAAGATAACAGCTCTATAAACACTATTTCGTGGTGCCCCAACTTTCTAGTTAATTACATTTACATGATTAGTTCAATCAGGTAATATTAATTAAAGAGAAAGGATTTTATAGAATAGCATGTCATATCACTTAATCCGGCATAGCCAAAGACACGACAATGTCTATATACACAATCATTATACATACATGTATATATTTCTATTCCAGACTCTGACATTGCTTGTTGTAATATTTCTATATTTCTTCATTCCTTTTTTATTTATTTTTTAATTTGCGTGTATTTTTTTGCATTGTTAGGTATTACTGCATTGTTTGAGGTAAGAACATCTGCGACAACATCTGCAAAATATGTGTACGCGACCAACACAATTTAATTTGATTCGACATTGCAGGGCTGGAATAAACCCTGAGCAGGGCAGGGTTGAACCCTGAGCGGGCTAGAATGAACCCTGAGCAGGGCTAGAATGAACCCCGAGCAGGTTGGAATGAACCCTGAGCGGGCTAGAATGAACCCCGAGCAGGCTGGAATGAACAGCGGGCAGGCTGGAATGAACCCCGAACAGGCTGGAATGAACCCTGAGTGGGCTAGAATGAACCCTGAGTGGGCTAGAATGAACCCCGAGCGGGCTGGAATGAACCCTGATCTGGCTAGAATGAACCCTGAGCGGGCTAGAATGAACCCTGAGCGGGCTAGAATGAACCCTGAGCAGGGCTAGAATGAACCTTGAGCGGGCTAGAATGATCACCGAGCGGGCTGGAATGAACCCTGAGCAGGGCTAGAATGAACCCCGAGCAGGCTGGAATGAACCCTGAGCAGGGCTAGAATGAACCCCGAGCAGGGCTGGAATGAACCCTGAGCAGGGCTAGAATGAACCCTGAGCAGGGCTGGAATGGACACTGAGCTGGCTGGAATGAACCCTGAGTAGGGCTGGATTGAACACTGAGCAGGGCTGGAAGAAGTCCATGACAAATCTCCATTGGCACCCTATATAGTGCATTCATTTTGACCAGACCCCTATGGGTAATGCACTACAATAGAGAATAGGGTGCCATTTGGGATGCATTTCATAACACCAGAACCCTCAGGGGGGAAAAAAAACATGACCCCAACCAGCCAGCAAGGTTATTTTATATATTTATTTACTATATACATTATAGATAAGGTTCCAGTCAATATTATGTATAAATATTCAACTGAACTTTTGATGAAACAGGATAAGCTTTTCTCCTGCTTCATTGTTGGCTGCTGTATGCTCTCACTTTAAGGGGAGTTTTGTTTGTTTCATTCTTTTTTTCCCTCCACCAGCAGACAAAGGGGAAGCCATATTGTAGAGACCTTTTCAATGCCATACACTTCTTCCACCATAGGCTGAAGTTGAGCTCACCCTATAGCATGTTGTCATTTTCCAGGTTTCTTTATGAGCGCTGTGAAACAATATGCTGAGCTTCCTGAATTGTACAGGTTCGGGGGGCTTTAAGTTAACCACAGTCTACAGTATGCATATGCATTGACGTGGACAAAAATGTACACATTATAAATCATCGTATAGGAGATTGAATGAAGCCTCTCTCAAGCACTGGTAAAGGCAGCTTGCACAGCATTTTGGGTCATGGAATGCTTAGATGCACAAACAAATCTAACCATTCGCTGGGTAAGAGCATGACTTTTTCTCTGAGAATCATGAATTGGTGTCTAAGTTACCCGAAAGAGCAATAGAACAGAAGATAATTGTGTAATAACAAGATGGCCTGAAAGTATAAACAAGACTACAAGAAAATGGGAACAAAATTATCCTTCCTCTTGCTCGGATACCAAAACCACATCTGTCATTGCTCCTTAAATAACCTTTGTACTTCGTTGTGTTTGTCTTATCTCAACGTAGAAGCCAGAAATAAACTCTGCTTGGCCAGAACAAACAGAGTCAGGAATGTGATTGTAGGGTATGAGGTCAGACCGCCTGGAGGTGACTTGTCTGGACAACCAATCACAGACAGCATCAGCTATCTCTGTCTGATGCACAGAGCAAGACCCAGATAACCAGGGCCTGATACCTCCTACAGGAACAGCTGATACGCCCAGTGCTGGGCTCGACACTGGGCCTGGTGCGGAGAGGAGCTGGAGGAGCTTGGGACCAGACAACTCCTGACGTGTTTGCCTCTGTCAGCATCAGGCTCCAGACAGGCCTGAAGCACATAAAGGCTCCAGTAATGATGAGCAGAGCTGACAGTCCTTGTGACTAGTCGCCTAGGCATCTAGGTGCCTTTGATCAAACCGACAGGGGAGATGACTGGCGGTTTCAGGAATAGAACATACCACTGTTGATCACCAACTAAGAGGGAGGAGGAAAAGGGCCATTGGAGACTATTTAACTAGTTAGAGTTGCTTGTACCTTCCCACTGGGCACAAACTGGTTCAATCAATGTTGTTTAAATAAAAACTCTGTGTAATGACGTTGAATCAGCATGGGAAACTGATTGGATTAGCAGAAAGTCATCAACGTAAGGGAATTTCGGGAATATTTGCCTTTTTTTCACCCAATTTTTTACTTAAATCCAATGACATGGTATTTTTGTTGTTATTGACATTAATTGACAACGCAATCAAATATAAATCAAAACTAGACATTGAGCTGATTGAGCTGATGTCTGTCCACAGTTTTATGCAATGATCATGGTGAGAAATGATGATATTCCATTCACCATTTGAAACTCAGTCTGGGCACAATTTCTGCCTTCAATGAGCATGAAGACTAATCATGTATTCAATGAATTTATTGGAAATGACTAAAAACAGCTATCTGAAATATGAAAATAGGACGTGCAGTAGTGAGGACTTTTTTATTAGGTTGTTCCTACAGGTTATGTTATTCTGGACTCATTCCCCTGAGCATATTGTCCTCTGAGGATTCTGAATTAAAATGTTACAAATTATTTGAGTTACTGATGTGACATGTAATTGCATCCCTCGGCTTTGTAAACAGAATTGTGTGAGCAATCATTATATATTCCATGAACAATCTTAATTTGTGTAATACAATATGTACCATGTCGTTCAGTGATGGAAAAAAGGTAACAGATGAATGTGCTTAAAAATAAGATATCCTTGGATACTCTGAAAACACGATCCTGTAGCCATTTTGAAATGCTTGGTGGATATTGGAACATGCTTAACAAGTCCAATAGAACAAATGAAAGATACACATATTGTGAATCCAGTCAACATGTCCGATTTTTAAAATGTTTTACAGTGAAACACCACATATATTTATGTTAGCTCACCACCAATTACAAAAAAGGACAGACATTTTTCACAGCACAGGTAGCATGCACAAAGCCAACCTAACTAACCAAGAACCAACCAAACTAACCAACAAACAACTTCATACTTAAACACAATGCCAATCTACACTGGAGTTGCTTACCAAGAAGACAGTGAATGTTCCTGAGTGGCCGAGTTACAGTATGACTTAAATCTACTTGAGAATCTATGACAACGCCTGAAAATGGTTGTCTAGCAAGATCAACAAACGATTTGACAGAGCTTGAAGAATTTTGACAAGAATAATGGGCAAATGTTGCATAATCCAGGTGTGGAAAGCTCTTAGAGACTTACACAGAAAGACTCATAGCTGTCATCGCTGCCAAAGGTGCTTATGCAAAGTATTGACTCAAGGGAATACTTATGTAAATATCATATTTCATTTTCAATACATTTGCTAAAAAAATAAACATATGTTTTCACTTTGTCATTTAGGGGTATTGTGTGTAAATGGGTGAGAGAGAAAAATGATTTAATCCATGTAGAATTCAGGCTGTAACACAACAAAATCTAGGAAAATGTCAAGGGATATGAATACTTTCTGAAGCCACCGTATACATGACTATTTTATTTTGCTACAGCAAATATTGTGTCTCATAAGCACATGTGGGCTGGTCATCCTGACGATGGCACTTTAATAATACAATAAATTGAATCAAAATCTTGATTTTCATATAAAAATGAGAATATCAAATGACTTTGTGTGGGATGTGTATGAATTTTCTTTGCTTAAAACTTCTTGAGAATACAGGGGGTGCTGTTTCGCATTAGCATAATTGCTTCTACAGATTAAACTGCCTCTTATTCAATTATTGCTGTTACTATATGCATATAACCATATACCATTGGATAGAAAACAAGCTATGGTTTCTAAAACCGTTCCAATTTTGTCTCTGAGTGAAACACAGGTCATTTCACAGCACTTTCCCTGAGCCAGAAGAAGATTGCAAGATGTGTATGCTCGCTTCAACGCTCTGCCTATATATGGTCACGCCACCTATGACCCGAAACACACTTCCTTCTTCTTCCTCTGGGTGTCAGGAAGACGTCAGAGGAGAAATTTTTTGTTTATCTTGTACTGACGTGAAATAAGACCTATTTCTTTAGCGTGACCGACAACTTCCGGTTTTCTGAGATGCGCGTTTTAGAGAAGCCATTGTCTTTTGTTATGCTGACGTTACGGATGAAAACTATCTCCGTCTCGAAGTTTGTCTGATACATGTGACCATATCACCGTAATGTCTGTTTTTTCAATATACTTTAATCAGATTATTAGAATTTTTTCGGGAGTTTTGCCGTGTTCCGTTCTTTGAGTTTTTTAACTTTGGACAGGGACCGTGCCAGTCGACCAGTACCCAGGCTAAATGAAGAGGGGAAGTTGCCATTGTGAATGGATTGAACGACTCATCAGGACTAAGGACACCTTGATCAACATTCTGATGAAAGACCAGCAATAGTAAGACCCAATTTACGATGTTATTTCATATATCTGTCGTGCATGTGAACTGGTCGGGCGCGTCCAGCCGGTTCTGGCTGGCCTGGTTATGCTAATTTAGCGATACATTTTGTTTTCGCTATAAAACATTTAAAAAATCTGAAATATTGTTTGGATTCACCAGATGTTGGGCTTTCAATGTCTGTACGCTGTGTATTTTTTCTGAAATGTTTTAAGACAAGTAATTAGTTATATAACGTTGGTCTCTGTAATTGTTCTAGCTGCATCAGCACTATATCAGATTGCAGCTGCAATGTAGAACTGTGATTTATACCTGAAAAATGCACATTTAAAAAAAAAAAACTATGCTATACCATAAATATGTTATCAGACTGTCATCTTATGAATTTGTTTGTTGGTTTGTGGCTATCAATATCTTAGTTTAGCCGAATTGGTGATAGCACCTGATGGAGTAAGAAACTGTTGGAGTAAGAAAATGGTGTCTTTTGCTAACGTGTTTAGCTAATAGATTTACATATTTTGTCTTCCCTGTAAAACATTTAAAAAATCTGAAATGGTGGTTTTATTCACAAGATCTGTGTCTTTCATTGGGTGTCTTGGACTTGTGATTTAATGATATTTAGATGCTACTATTTAATTGTGACGCTATGCTAGCGATGCTAATCAGTGTGGGGGAGGTGGGGGGTGCTCCCGGATCCGGGTTAGGTACTCTGTAGAGGTTTTAACTGTCAATCTGTATCAACTGTAACCATATTGCCCTGGTCTAGAAACATCACTCTTATGAGATCCGATGTTTTATTTGATGACATGTTGTTTGATACAAGACTGTTTACATTTTCTTGAATAAATGTTTAACTTTGCATCTCCAAAAAATGTATATGGAGCACATAGACAAATTAAAGTATATTGATATTGCTATCTGTTGTCCGTACTGCAAAGATACAGTGTATGCAGTAGTAACAGTCCTTTATTAGAAAAATATGTGCATCTTGTACATGAAGAATTAACAACATACACATACCACAAAGTAAAACTTCAATGGTAACATAGTAATTGCTGATAGTTACATTTTAATTAGCATTATCACCTTACATTAGCATCTCATAATATACTCAACCTCTTACCCCTACAGCACAGTAGGAAGTACATCCTGCTGAAAGGCTGGTAATCTACTGCTAGTCTACTGCATGATGCTGGCACGTCAGATATCCCAGGCTTTGTAAGGAAATAAAGAGTGTATGATGTAACCCGTTTGATTAGTATAAAAGCATGACAGTCTAAGGCTTCGTATCAAATGCAAACCCTATTCCCTACATAGTGCATTACTTTTAACCAGAGCACTATGGGCCATGGTAAAAAAGTAGTGTACTCCATAGGGAATAGAGTGCCATTTGGGATGCAATTTATTACACTCCAAAACAGAGTGGTGGTAGACTGTACACCATCTGTTAATGGAATGATTATTAATTAAATGTTTTAACTCTATTACGACTTCTTTCATGTGTATAGCAGCCTTGATTCCACAATGGAATTTTATCAATTAATTTATAATTCCACATGGAATGTATTTCTATTATTTTCTTATTATCTGTAAAATGCCCTTTTTAATTCAGTTGAGTATGTTTGTCAGAGATTACTACAGAAAATACTGAGTAGCTTATACATATACATTCTGAACCATGACAGGCATTAGTCTTAAGCAGCAATCCAGATGGCAAAGCTTTGCAGAGGACAGAGGAATCAGTTTCACACATCAACTGTAAAAACAGAGCGACTGCCGAAAGGAACACCGTGGAAAAATGGTTTTCTGAAATCCCAAAGCATCGTATAATCTTTCACAAAATAGATACTGCTCTGATAAAACAGCGGGACTGGTGGAATTTGATAATATAACGTTGGCTCAGTGGACTGTTTGTCTGTTTCTCATCACTGTCAGGGTCAGGGGTCCGTGTTTTACAGGTCTTATTGTCTGACACGTGTACACTGACTTAGAGTCAGAGTAATAAAGCCAAACTTTCTTTGTCTTCTTCTCTAAAATATATGCAGTAAAGTTAGCTAGATATTTCATCATCTCTCCAGCCTTGAGCTATTGATACACATTAAAAGCTTTGTTTGCATCAATTTGACAAATAACAGTTAGTTCTCATTGTTCAGTTTTGAGAGTAAGTTCATACTTAACCCTTATGTAGTCTTAACATTGTGTATACTCCCCTTGTCCTAAAGGTAAAAAATGACCCGCCTTCACTAAACCCCTAATATGAAACAAATGTATTTAATTTTAAACCCCAAATCTATTTTGCATGAAGAAACAACTTGTCATTCATCACAAACTTTGTGAATATCTGGGTTTCCCCTCTTCACAATGCAGAAAGACTGCATTTAATCTGTCACGGCCGTCGTCAGGGTGGAAATGACCGGACCAAGGTGCAGCGTGGTGAGGGTACATTTTCCTTTATTTATGTAAATGTCGCCAACAAAACAAGAAACAAAGAAACGACTGTGAAGCTTACTAGGGCTATAGTGCCACTAACAAAGATAACTACCCACAAAATACAAAGGAAAAAAGCTGCCTAAGTATGATTCCCAATCAGAGACAACGATGGACAGCTGTCCCTGATTGAGAACTATACACGGCCAAAACATAGAATCAAACAACATAGAATGCCCACCCCAAATCACACCCTGACCTAACCAAATAGAGAAATAAAACGTCTCTCTAAGGTCAGGGCGTGACATAATCAGTGGACACCACTCGTTTTTATTACAACACACCTGTCATAATTGTTTTCTTTGCTAAAGTAGAGATTTATTATTATTGTTATTATTGCTAAAGGTACTGCATAGGTGTAAACATTATTTTCTTACAAAGAGATAGCACTTGTATAGCCTAAGAAAGTAGCAGAAATGTGTATAAAGTAGTTTTGAATTCATTTTATTGAAGGGAAACAATAACAGTCTTGAACTTTTTTGGCAACATAGTGATATATTCTTATATACTGTACAATAAGCAATTCAACTACAAAATACTAGTCTTCTGCCATTTTTTTACCACTGCCCCCCCCCCCCCCCACAAGGTGTATAAACAACAACAATAAATAAGAATAAAATAAGATAATAGATACAAATCTAACACGTGAAGAACATATATCAATCAACTCTAATTAGCACATGTAGGACGGTATGCAAGTGTGTGTGCATGGACTTTGCAGATGTATTTCTCACATGTGCAGCACATAGTACATGTTTTACAGTCCTTCTTTGGGGGCAGAATTGGCATCTCCTCCTCTTGCTTGCCCCAGCTGCAGCCTCAGGTGGATCAGGACAAGATTCAGCCCCCTGAACAGCTTTCACAAATGCTGCAGAGGCTGCTGTGCGGGGGAGGCACTCCCTTCTTTGAATATGTGGGGTTATAAGTGCCTTTCCCAGCTGCTCCAGGAACACCCTCCTCTTGTTCTGCTTATCAGGCATCCAGGTAGGATTGATCTTGTTCCATATCACGAAGGCATTGTATGAGGAAACATCAATGTTGTTATGGAAGATTACCAGAGGCCAGCGGGCAGTCCTCCTCCTCCTGCAGCTGTAAGTTCCAATCACCTTGTCCAGGTTGTCCATGCCTCCTTTTTTTGTGGTTGTAGTCTAGGATGATGACTGGCTCCCTGTCTTCACTATCACTGATCTCAGACATTTTGTGCAGTGTGCTCAGGAGGGCCATATTCTTGTTCCTCTTTGGGAGGTAAGAAACTAGAGTGGTGGTGGGGTTGAAGGCAAACTTTGATAAGAAGGCCTCTCTCCCCCTTGTTGTGAGAAGTGCAGGGGGAGCTCAGGCTTGTTCTTTCTAACTGTGCCAACCATGGTGATCTTCCTCTTCAGGAGCTGCTGGCTGAGTTCGTAAGAGGTGAAGAAATTGTCACACGTGACATTGTGCCCCCTCAGTCCATCTGTAACATCAAGCACAACCCGCATCCTCTGGTACTTCTGTGGGCCTCCGCTGGTTGGCTTCCCTGTGTAGACCTGCATCTTCCAAGAGTAAATCAATGATATTACAGCAATACATAATAAAATTAACAATGAAAATCGTTTACATTACAGATATGAAAATAAAAATTGGCCTCTGAATGGAACCAGTTGCTCATCCGCTGTTACTTCAGGCCCAGGGTTGTAGAGGTATGGCAGACGCTCCACCCACTTCTCCCAGACCTCTCTTATGGCAGCCAGTTTGTCTCTCACACATCTTCCAGGTCTTGACTCACGGTTATCAAATCATAGCATCCTTGAGAAAATGTGAAAGACTTTCAGTGGGATCGGTGGTCCCGTGTGGCTCAGTTGGTAGAGCATGGCGCTTGCAACGCCAGGGTTGTGGGTTCAATTCCCACGGGGGGGACCAGGATGAATATGTATGAACTTTCCAATTTGTAAGTCGCTCTGGATAAGAGCGTCTGCTAAATGACTTAATTGTAAATGTTGGCACGGAAAATCTCCCTTTCACTCTCTGCATCCCAGAGACTACATGTAGCCTCGCCTCGGACCATACAAGATTAGCCGCCCTATGTAGGCACGCAGGTCAATCGCATCCATCCTTTTCCAGTTGTCTCCATATTTACGGAAAGCTTCCAAATTTGTCATCTCCAGGATGATTTTTTCGTTGGCTGGTGTGATGAACATGTAGAATGTTGAGGCGATGTCCTGTGGACCCTGGGGTCATCCTTATGACATTTTGTGCTGCCCTCCTGCCCTGGTTGTCAAGGACCATGTTATTTTGCTGTTCTTTAAAAAAAAATCTCTCTTTTAGCTTGGGGGATTTCTTATTCATCTGAAGATGATGCATCGTGCTCTGGGTTGTATTCTTCCCCATCTTCCTTTTCAGATACCTCCTCCTCTTCTAAATCATTGTTCTCTTGTTCCTAATGGACATCTGAAAAAATCCGATCTACGACCTGTTGGGCACTGAAACGTGCACTCATTGTTTCAGCAAAGAGAGAGCTGGGGGGACTGTCATCTGCAGAAAGTTTTAGTTCAATCAGTAGCACACAATCTCAATTTGTCATTGTGTGTGTGTGTGTGTGTGTGTGTGTGTGTATGTGTGTGTGTGTGTGTGTGTGTGTGTGTGTGTGTGTGTGTGTGTGTGTGTGTGTGTGTGTGTGTGTGTGTGCGTGCGTGCGTGCGTGCGTGCGTGCGTGCGTGTGTGCGTGCGTGCGTGTGTGTGCGTGTGTGTGTGTGTGTAAATGATTTTATAACTGCCGGGTCAAAAATTACCCAAGACAATCTTTGTACCCTGGTGGTGTACAGCTTTAATGGAAATATGAACAAAGGCGATATTTCACTTCTTCTAATGTTGGGGTCAATCTAGGAAAAGTCATCAAATTTCAAGTTGAACAACAATCATTTAATCAAATCAAATCAAGTTTATTTTATATAGCCCTTCGTACATCAGCTAATAACTTTAGCCTCCACCCTACCGGACACCCTAGACCCACTCCAATCTTTAAACTATGCCACTTTATGTTTACATACCCTACAGTACTCATCTCATAGGTATATACCGTACTCTATACCATGTACTGCACCATTGCCTATGCCGTTCTGTACCATCACTCATTCATATATCTCTATGTACATATTCTTTATCCCATTACACTTGCGTGTATAAGGTAGTAGTTGCGGAATTGTTAGGTTAGATTACTTGTTGTTATTACTGCATTGTCGGAACTAGAAGCACAAGCATTTCGCTACACTCGCATTAACATCTGCTAACCATGTGTATGTGACTAATAAAATTTGATTTGATTTGATTTGATTTGATTTGATCTCAAAGTGCTGTACAGAAACCCAGCCTAAAACCCCAAACAGCAAGCAATGCAGGTGTAGAAGCACGGTGGCTAGGAAAAACTCCCTAGAAAGGCCAAAACCTAGGAAGAAACCTAGAGAGGAACCAGGCTATGAGGGGTGGCCAGTCCTCTTCTGGCTGTGCCGGGTGGAGATTATAACAGAACATGGCCAAGATGTTCAAAATGTTCATAAGTGACAAGCATGGTCAAATAATAATCAGGAATAAATGTCAGTTGGCTTTTCATAGCCGATCATTAAGAGTTGAAAACAGCAGGTCTGGGACAGGTAGGGGTTCCATAACCGCAGGCAGAACAGTTGAAACTGGAATAGCAGCAAGGCCAGGGGGTTTTCTCTGCTGTTAAACGTGGTGGAGGGTAATTTTCGACCATTAAAACTTCTTGTCAATAGGGGGAGCTGTTAGCACTATGTTTTCTTGACGTTCCCAAATTAAACTGCCTCGTACTCAATTCTTGCTCGTACAATATGCATTTTATTATTACTATTGGATAGAAAACACTCTCTAGTTTCTAAAACCGTTTGAATTATGTCTGTGCGTGAAACAGAACTGGACTTAGAGCAATTTCCCTATGTGGAGTTGAGAATGCAGAATTTTCCAACCTGTTCTCAGACCTGTGTATAACTCTGCCTGTCTTCTATTGGTTGAGATGCACTGCATACGCCTTCCCCTGGGTGTCAGCGAATAGAGGGCCTTGAAATGGAGTCTCTAGGCAGATCCGAAAGTCTATAAATTGATTGGAATCAAAGTGTCCCCTCTTTTGATTCTTCGCTCTGACGCAGGGAGGATCTTGGCATGTCGTTTTAGAAGCTCCTGTTTTAGCTCCTAGATATATCCGGCTCTGTTTTTATTCGATATAGGCTTTAAAGACATCATAATCTTGTTATTTTAAACCGAGTTATATCAGTTTTTCTCACTATATTGCGATTTTCGGGTATTTCATTTTCTGGCGTTGTAGGAAGTTGAGTATCTCTCTCTCGCATGCTATTGTTTACTGCTAATTGCAACGTGGAAGATGACTTTCTCCAACCCAGCAACGATTCTTTTGGACAAAGGACACCTATCCCAAGATTCTGATGAGAGGTCATCAAAAAGTAAGAACTATTTATGCTGATAATTCATTGTTCTGTTGAAAAAAGTCAAATGCATAAGAAGCCATTACTTGCAGTGTAGCCTTGCTTTATCGCACGCTGTATTGCGCAGTAACGTTAATTTTACAAATGTAATTCAGCGATTGCATTAAGAACTAATTTGTATTTTAATTGCTGTCCAACCTGTATTTTTTTAGTCAAGTTTATGAATAGTTTTCGATAAGAATAGGTGCCTTTCCAAGATGGCGCCGGACAGATTGCTTGAGGATTTGGACACTATTCTCATTGTATAAGCACAATTTGTGCCGCTAAATATGCACATTTTCGAACAAACTCTATATGCATTGTGTAATATGATGTTACAGGACTGTTATCTGAAGAATTCTGAGAAGGTTAGTGAAAAAAATTATATATTTTGGTGGTTTATACGTTATCGCTATTTTTGCCTTGAATCAATGCTGGTGTGATGTTTGCTGTTGTGGTAAGCTAATATCACGCTATATTGTGTTTTCGCTGTAAAACACTTAGAAAATCTGAAATATTGGCTGGATTCACACGATCTGTGTCTTTCATCTGCTGTACGCTGTGTATTTGTAAGAAATGTTTTATGATGAGTAATTATCTAATACACGATGATCTCTGTATTTATTCTAGTCGCTTTGGTGAGATTTGTGATGGTGGCTGCAATGGTAAACTATGATTTATACCTGAAATATGCACATTTTTCTAACAAAACATATGCTATACAATAAATATGTCATCTGTCATCTGATGAGGTTGTTTCTTGGTTAGTGGCTATTTATATCTTTATTTGGTCGAATTTGTGATAGCTACTGATGGAGTAAAAAAAATGGTGGAGTAAAGAAGTGGTGTCTTTTGCTAACGTGATTAGCTAATAGATTTACATATTGTGTCTTCCTTGTAAAATATTTTAAAAATCAGAAATGATGGCTTGATTCACAAGATGTGTATCTTTAATCTGGTGTCTTGGACTTGTGATTTAATGATATTTAGATGCTACTATTTACTTGTGACGCTATGCTAGCCTATGCTAGTCAGCTTTTTTACTGGTGGGGGTGCTCCCGGACCCGGGTTTCTGAGGAAGTAGAGGTTAAGATAACACACATTTTTTCATCTTAGTTCCAAGATGGAGTAGCAGTCAGACCTCTTTGTCCTCGTCTTTGTCGTGTCCCATGTATTTATCTTTTATATCTTTTTTCTTCGCAGATCTTTTTTTATCTTTTTTCTAAACCTCAACTTCAAAATACTCACCTGCGACCCGCCTCACCCAATGTGGTGTGGATCTGCTTTTTTCTAAAGTGTTTTCTTTACTCCTCAATCGGATCCCCAAAAGAGCTAGCCAACTGACTAGCTACTAGCTAGTAGTCAGCTAACCATTGCTAGTGGTCATCAGCTAACCGTTAGCTCAGAAAACTCTCGGCAGTTTGCACAACGTGATTCAAACCAGATCATATCGGACCTATTTTCTCTCCATATCCCTGGACTCTCATCACAAGCTCTGAACCTTTTCACCTGGATCATCGCAGCTGGCTAGCTGCAATCCGAGTGTCTACTCCTGGCTAATGTTTCTGTCTTAGCTACTAGCTAGTAGTCAGCTAACCACTGCTAGCGGTCATCAGCTAACCTTTGGCTCGGTAAACTCTCGCCAGTTTGCACAACACGATTCTAACCAGAGCATACCGGACCTATTTTCTCTCCATATTCCCGGATTCCCACAGCAAGCTCTGAACCTTTTCACCTGGATCATCGCAACTAGCTAGCTGCAAGCCAAGTGTTTACTCCTGGCTAACGTCTCTGTCCCGAAGCAAGCACCAACTAGCCTGGAGCTAGCCCATGCTAGGCTCATCTCCCGGCTAGCTGAAGAGTTCCGTCAGCCACTCCTGGGCTACAATACCTATTTTGCCATTTGGCCTGAACCCATTT
The DNA here is from genome assembly GCF_029448725.1 of Salvelinus fontinalis. Taxonomy (NCBI): domain Eukaryota; kingdom Metazoa; phylum Chordata; class Actinopteri; order Salmoniformes; family Salmonidae; genus Salvelinus; species Salvelinus fontinalis. The sequence goes on from NC_074680.1 coordinate 21,912,412, forward strand.
TACTGCCGGTGCGGAGCCCCGCCGGTAAATCACAACTGGACTACCGACATAATCTGCCCGAGGGGGTTATTCAACTGTCTCCTCCGTCGCGACGTCCCCTGAATGCCCACCTGCTAGCCGCGGCCCTTTAGCTGTCTAGAGCATATCGGCTGTTAGCTGAATAGGTCCATCAGACAATTTCTTGGGCCACTATACCTATTTTGCCAATTGGACTGGTCCCCTTAACCACACGGAACCCTACTAATCCATCACGACTGGTCTACCGACGTAAACGCACGAGGAGGCTCCGGCACGTGGAGGCTATAAACAGACTTCCCCCGTCGCGACATCCCTCTGAGGCCCTTCTGCTAGCTTGCTAGCCCTGGCTCACTAGCTATCTGAATCGCCGTGTCTCCAACCAGCATTACTACTCACCGGACCCTTATGATCACTCGTCTACGCATGCCTCTCCTTAATGTCAATATGCCTTGTCCATTGTTGTTCTGGTTAGTGATTAGTGTCTTATTTCACTGTAGAGCCTCTAGCCCTGCTCAAAATACCTTAGCCAGCCCTTTAGTTCCACTTCCCGCACATGCGATGACATGACCTGGTTTAAATGATGTTTCTAGAGACAATATCTCTCTCATCATCACTCAATGCCTAGGCCTACCTCCACTGTATTCACATCCTACCATAACTTTGTCTGTACATTATGCCTTGAATCTATTATATCGCGCCCAGAAACCTGCTCCTTTAACTCTCTGTTCCGGACGTACTAGACGACCAGTTCTTGTACCCTTAACCTACTCCTCCTCTGTTCTTCTGGTGATGTAGAGGTTAATCCAGGCCCTACAGTGCCTATCTCCACTCCTATTCCCCAGGTGCTCGCATTTGTCGACTACTGTAACCGTAAAAGCCTTGGTTTCATGCATGTTAATATTAGAAGCCTCCTCCCTAAGTTTGTTTTATTCACTGCTTTAGCACACTCTGCCAACCCGGATGTCCTAGCTGTGTCTGAATCCTGGCTTAGGAAGACCACCAACAACCCTGAAATTTCCATCCCTAACTATAACATTTTCCGACAAGATAGAACTGCCAAAGGGGACGGTTTTGCAATCTACTGCAGAGATAGCCTGCAGAGTTCTGTCTTACTATCCAGGTCTGTACCCAAACAATTCGAGCTTCTACTTTTAAAAATCCACCTTTCCAGAAACAAGTCTCTCACTGTTGCCACTTGCTATAGACCACACTATGCCCCAACTGTGCTCTGGACACCATATGTGAACTGTTTGCCCCCCCATCTATCTTCAGAGCTCATGCTGCAAGGTGACCTAAACTGGGACATGCATAACACCCCAGCCATCCTACAATCTAAGTTTGATGCCCTCAATCTCACACAAATTATCAATGAACCTACCAGGTACAACACCAAAGCCGTAAACACGGGCACCCTCAGAGATATTATCCTACCCAACTTGCCCTCCAAATACACCTCTGCTGTTTTCAACCAAGATCTCAGTGATCAGCAGAGTCTCACAACTCAATCGCTGGTTGAAAACTGTTTTCTGCCCCTCCCAAAAGATAGAATTTGTAGATAATTGGCCCTCTTTCTGGGACTCACCCACAAACAGGACCAAGCCTGACCTGCTGAGGAGTGACGGACTCCATCCTAGCTGGAGGGGTGCTATCATCTTATCTACTAACATAGATAGGTCTCTAACTCCCCTAACTCCACAATGAAATAGGGTGCAGGCCAGGCAGCAGGCTGTTAGCCAACCTGCCAGCTTAGTGGAGTCTGCCAATAGCACAGTCAGTGTAGTCAGCTCAGCCATCCCCATTGAGACTGTGTCTGTGCCTCGACCTAGGTTGGGCAAAACTAAACATGGCGGTGTTCGCCTTAGCAATCTCACTAGGATAAAGACCTCCTCCATTCCTGCCATTATTGAAAGAGATCGTGATACCTCACATCTCAAAATAGGGTTACATAATTTTAGATCCCTCACTTCAAAGGCAGTCATAGTCAATGAACTAATCACTGATCATAATCTTGATGTGATTGGCCTGACTGAAACATGGCTTAAGCCTGATGAATTTACTGTGTTAAATGAGGCCTCACCTCCTGGTTACACTAGTGACCATATCCCCCGTGCATCCCGCAAAGGCGGAGGTGTTGCTAACATTTACGATAGCAAATTTCAATTTACAAAAAAAAAAAATGACGTTTTCGTCTTTTGAGCTTCTAGTCATGAAATCTATGCAGCCTACTCAATCACTTTTTATAGCTACTGTTTACAGGCCTCCTGGGCCATATACAGCGTTCCTCTCTGAGTTCCCTGAATTTCTATCAGACCTTGTAGTCATAGCAGATCATATTCTAATTTTTGGTGATTTTAATATTCATATGGAGAAGTCCACAGACCCACTCCAAAAGTCTTTCGGAGCCATCATCGACAAAGTGGGTTTTGTTCAACATGTCTCTGGACCTACTCACTGCCACAGTCATACTCTGGACCTAGTTTTGTCCCATGCAATAAATGTTGTAGATCTTAACCACCTAACTGTGGAACTCAATTTAACCTTGCACAATACCCTAGATGCAGTTGCACCCCTAAAAACTAAAAACATTTGTCATAAGAAACTAGCTCCCTGGTATACAGAAAACACCCCATTTTTGAAGCAAGCTTCCAGAAAATTGGAACGGAAATGGCGCTACACCAAACTGGAAGTCTTCCGACTAGCTTGGAAAGACAGTACCATGCGGTACCGAATAGCCCTCACTGCTGCTCGATCATCCTACTTTTCCAACTTAATCGAGGAAAATAAGAACAATCCAAAATGTATTTTTGATACTGTTGCAAAGCTAACTAAAAAGCAGCATTCCCCAAGAGAGGATGGCTTTCACTTCAGCAGTAATAAATTCATGAACTTCTTTGAGGAAAAGATCATGACCATTAGAAAGCAAATTACGGACTCCTCTTTGAATCTGCGTATTCCTCCAGGGCTTAGCTGTCCTGGATCTGCACAGCTCTGCCAAGGCCTGGGATCGGGAGAGACACTTAAGTGTTTTAGTACTATATCTCTTGACACAATGATGAAAATAATCATGGCCTCTAAACCTTCAAGCTGCATACTGGATCCTATTTCTACTAAACTACTGAAAGAGCTGCTTCCTGTGCTTGGCCCTCCTATGTTGAACATAATAAACAGCTCTCTATCCACCGGATGTGTACCAAACTCACTAAAAGTGGCAGTAATAAAGCCTCTCTTGAAAAAGCCAAACCTTGACCCGGAAAATATAAAAAACTATCGGCCTATATCGAATCTTCCATTCCTCTCAAAATTTTTAGAAAAAGCTGTTGCGCAGCAACTCACTGCTTTCCTGAAGACAAACAATGTATACGAAATGCTTCAGTCTGGTTTTAGACCCCATCATAGCACTGAGACTGCACTTGTGAAGGTGGTAAATTACCTTTTAATGGCGTCGGACCGAGGCTCTGCATCTGTCCTCGTGCTACTAGACCTTAGTGCTGCCTTTGACACCATCGATCACCACATTCTTTTGGAGAGACTGGAAACCCAAATTGGTCTACACGGACAAGTTCTGGCCTGGTTTAGATCTTACCTGTCGGAAAGATATCAGTTTGTCTCTGTGAATGGTTTGTCCTCTGACAAATCAACTGTACATTTCGGTGTTCCTCAAGGTTCCGTTTTAGGACCACTATTGTTTTCACTATATATCTTACCTCTTGGGGATGTTATTCGAAAACATAATGTTAACTTTCACTGCTATGCGGATGACACACAGCTGTACATTTCAATGAAACATGGTGAAGCCCCAAAATTGCCCTCGCTAGAAGCCTGTGTTTCAGACATAAGGAAGTGGATGGCTGAAAACTTTCTACTCTTAAACTCGGACAAAACAGAGATGCTTGTTCTAGGTCCCAAGAAACAAAGAGATCTTCTGTTAAATCTGACAATTAATCTTGATGGTTGTAAAGTCGTCTCAAATAAAACTGTGAAGGACCTCGGCATTACTCTTGACCCTGATCTCTCTTTTGACGAACATATCAAGACTGTTTCAAGGACAGCTTTTTTCCATCTACGTAACATTGCAAAAATCAGAAATTTTCTGTCCAAAAATGATGCAGAAAAATTAATACATGCATTTGTTACTTCTAGGTTAGACTACTGCAATGCTCTACTTTCCGGCTACCCGGATAAAGCACTAAATAAACTTCAGTTAGTGCTAAATACGGCTGCTAGAATCCTGACTAGAACCAAGAAATTTGATCATATTACTCCAGTGCTAGCCTCCCTACACTGGCTTCCTGTTAAGGCAAGGGCTGATTTCAAGGTTTTACTGTTAACCTATAAAGCGTTAAATGGGCTTGCTCCTACCTATCTTTCCGAGTTGGTCCTGCCGTACATACCTATACGTACGCTACGGTCACAAGACGCAGGCCTCCTAATTGTCCCTAGAATTTCTAAGCAAACAGCGGGAGACAGGGCTTTCTCCTATAGATCTCCATTTTTATGAAACGGTCTGCCTACCCATGTGAGAGACGCAGACTCGGTCTCAACCTTTAAGTCTTTACTGAAGACTTATCTCTTCAGTAGGTCATATTATTGAGTGTAGTCTGGCCCAGGAGTGTGAAGGTGAACGGAAAGGCTCTGGAGCAACGAACCGCCCTTGCAGTCTCTGCCTGGCCGGTTCCCCTCTCTCCACTGGGATTCTCTGCCTCTAACCCTATTACAGGGGCTGAGTCACTGGCTTACTGGTGCTCTTTCATGCCGTCCCTGGGAGGGGTGCGTCACTTGAATGGGTTGAGTTACTGACGTGATCTTCCTGTCTGGGTTGGCGCCCCCCCTTGGTTTGTGCTGTGGTGGAGATCTTTGTGGGCTATACTCGGCCTTGTCTCAGGATTGTAAGTTGGTGGTTGAAGATATCCCTCTAGTGGTGCGGGGGCTGTGCTTTGGCAAAGTGGGTGGGGTTTTTTCTTCCTGTTTGGCCCTGTCCGGGGGTATCTTCGGATGGGGCCACAGTGTCTCCTGACCGCTCCTGTCTCAGCCTCCAGTATTTATGCTGCAGTAGTTTATGTCTCGGGGGGCTAGGGTCAGTTGGTTATACCTGGAGTACTTCTCCTGTCTTATCCAGTGTCCTGTGTGAATTTAAGTATGCTCTCTCCAATTCTCTCGTTCTCTCTTTCTTTCTCTCTCTCTGAGAACCTGAGCCCTAGGACCATACGTCACGGCAAACCGGGCATGATGACTCCTTGCTGTCCCCAGTCCACCTGGCCTTGCTGCTGTTCCAGTTTCAACTGCTCTGCCTGCGGTTATTGAACCCCTACCTGTCCCAGACCTGCTGCTTTCAACTCTTAATGATCGGCTATGAAAAGCCAACTGACTTTTATTCCTGATTATTATTTGACCATGCTTGTCATTTATGAATATTTTGAAAATTTTGGCTCTCTCTAATTTTCTCCTTCTCTCTTTCTTTCTCTCGGAGGACCTGAGCCCTAGGACCGTACGTCAGGACTACCGGGCATGATGACTCCTTGCTGTCCCCAGTCCGCCTGGCCTTGCTTCTATTCCAGTTTCAACTGTTCTGCCTGCGGTTACAGAACCCCTACCTGTCCCAGACCTGCTGTTTTCAACTCTTAATGATCGTCTATGAAAAGCCAACTGACATTTATTCCTGATTATTATCTGACCATGCTTGTCATTTATGAACATTTTGAAAATCTTGTCTCTCTCTAATTTTCTCCTTCTCTCTTTCTTTCTCTCTCTCGGAGGACCTGAGCCCTAGGACCATACGTCAGGGCTGCCGGGCATGATGGCTCCTTGCTGTCCCCAGTCCACCTGGCCTTGCTGCTAATCCAGTTTCAACTGTTCTGCCTGCGGTTATGGAACCGCCACCTGTCCCAGACCTGCTGTTTTCAACTCTTAATGATCGGCTATGAAAAGCCAACTGAAAATGATTCATGATTATTATTTGACCATGCTTGTCACTTATGAACATTTTGAACATCTTGGCATAGTTCTGTTATAATCTCCACCCGGCACAGCCAGAAGAGGACTATCCACCCCTCATAGCCTGGTTCCTCTCTAGGTTTCTTCCTAGGTTTTGGCCTTTCTAGGGAGTTTTTCCTAGCCACCGTGCTTCTACACCTGCATTGCTTGCTGTTTGGGGTTTTAGGCTAGGCTTCTGTACAGCACTTCGAGATATTAGCTGATGTACGAAGGGCTATATAAAATAAACTTGATTGATTGATTGATCACTGCCTCATTGCCTGCATCCGTATTGGGTCGGCGGTCAAACGACCACTGCTCATCACTGTAAAACGCTCCCTAAAACACTTCAGTGAGCAGGCTTTTCTAATCGACCTGGCCCGGGTATCCTGGACGGATATTGACCCCATCCCGTCAGTAGAGGATGCCTGGTTATTCTTCAAAAGTGCCTTCCTCACCATCTTAAATAAGCATGCCCCGGGGAAAGAATTTGAACCAGGAACAGATATAGCCCTTGATTCTTTCCAGACCTGACTGCCCTTGACCAGCACAAAAATATCCTGTGGCGTTCTGCATTAGCATCAAATAGCCCCCGTGATATGTAACTTTTCAGGGAAGATAGGAACCAATATACACAGGCAGTTAGGAAAGCTAAGGCTAGCTTTTTCAAGCAGAAATTTGCATCCTGTAGCACAAACTCAAAAAAGTTCTGGGACACTGTAAAGTCCATGGAGAATAAGAGCACCTCTTCCCAGCTGCCCACTGCAATGAGGCTAGGAAACACTGTCACCACCGATAAATCCACTATAATTCTGAGTTTCAATAAGCATTTTTCTATGGCTGGACATAATTTCCACCTGGCTACCCCTACCCCGGTCAACAGCCCGGCTCCCCCCACAGCAACTCGCCCAAGCCCCCCCATTTCTCCTTCACCCAAATCCAGATAGCTGATGTTCTGAAAGAGCTGCAAAATTTGCATCCCTACAAATCAGCTGGGCTAGACAATCTGGACCCTCTCTTTCTAAAATGATCTGCCGAAATTGTTGCAACCCCTATTACAAGCCTGTTCAACCTCTCTTTCGTATCGTCTGAGATTCCCAAAGATTGGAAACCAGCCGCGGTCATCCCCCTCTTCAAAGGGGGAGACATTCTAGACCCAAACTGCTACAGATCTATATCAATCCTACCCTGCCTTTCTAAGGTCTTCGAAAGGCAAGTTAACAAACAGATTACCGAAAATGTTGAATCCCACTGTACCTTCTCCGCTATGCAATCTGGTTTCCGAGCTGGTCATGGGTGCACCTTAGCCACGCTCAAGGTCCTAAATTATATCATAACCGCCATCGATAAGAGACAATACTGTGCAGCCGTATTAATCAACCTGGCCAAGGATTTCGACTCTGTCAATCACCACATTCTTGTCGGCAGACTCAAATTTCTCAAGAGATTGTCTCGCCTGGTTCACCAACTACTTCTCTAATAGAGTTCAGTGTGTCAAATCGGAGGGCCTGTTGTCCGGACCTCTGGCAGTCTCTATGGGGGTGCCACAGGGTTCAATTCTCGGGCCGACTCTCTTCTCTGCATACATAAATGATGTCACTCTTGCTGCTGGTGATTCTCTGATCCACCTCTATGCAGACAAGACCATTCTGTATACTTCTGGCCCCTCTTTGGACACGGTGTTAACTTCTTGACTCAGGGGCCAGAATTTTTTAAATTTCTAATAACGTTCCCAAGGTAAACGGACTATTTCTCAGGCCCAGATCGTAGAATATGCATATCATTTACAGATTAGGATAGAAAACACTCCAAAGTTTCCAAAACTGTCAAAATATTGTCTGTGAGTATAACAAAACTGATTCTGCAGGCGAAAACCTGAGGAAATCCAACCCGGAAGTGCTTTTTTATTTTTTTTATCCCTGTTTCATTGCCTGCCCCTCTTCCATTTAAAGGGGTATCAACCAAATTCCTTTTCCAATGGCTTCCTCAGGCTGTGACCAGGCTTTAGACATCGTTTCAGGCTTTTATTTTGAAAAATGAGCGAGATTTTTCAAAACGAGTCAGGTGTCCTTTGATTAGTTCCTGCGCGCGAGAGGGGTAGCTTGACATTTTCTTTCTCTCTTTTATTGAATAGGTTACCGTCCGGTTGAAATATTGTCGATTATGTATGTTAAAAACAACCTGAGGATTGATTATAAAAAACATTTGACATGTTTCTACGAACATTACGGATACTTTTTGGAATTTGTCTGCCTTTCAGGAACGGAACGAGGCTGTGGTTGTTTGCTGTTGCTATTCCAGGCAGTGTTGGAATCTTTTGATGGTTCAGCTGTAGAACTTTTTCAGGATCTGGGGACCCATGCCAAATCTTTTCAGTCTCTTGAGGGGGAGAAGGCATTGTCATGCCCGCTTCATGACTTTCTTGGTGTGTTTGGACCATGATAGTTTGATTGTGATGAGGACTTGAAACTTGAAACTCTCGATATGCTCCTGTACAGCCCCGTCGATGTGAATGGGGGGTGTTTTCGGGCTTCCTTTTCCAGTAGTCCATGATCATTTCCTTTGTCTTGCTTACATTGAGGGAGAGGTTATTGTCCTGGTGCCACACTGCAAGGTCTCTGACCTCCTCCCTATAGGCTGTCTCATCGGTGTGTGTTATCAGGCCTACAGTACCAATGTTGTGTTGTCAGCAAACTTAATGATGGTGTTGGATTCGTGCTTGGCCATGCAGTCGTGGGTGAACAGTAAGTACAGGAGGGGACTAAGCACACACCCCTGAGGGGCCTCCATGTTGAGGATCAGCGTAGCAGATGTGTTGTTGCCTACCCTTACCACCTGGGAGAGGCTCGTCAGGAAGTCCTTGATCCATTTGCAGAGGGAGGTGTTTAGTCCCAGTGTCCCTAGCGTAGTGATGAGATTTGAGGGCACAAAGGTGTTGAACGCTGAGCTGTAGTCAACAAACAGCATTCTCACACAGGTGTTCCTTTTGTCCAGGTGGGAATTGACTGTGCTGTGTGCGATTCAGATTGCATCAACTATGGATCTGTTGGGGCGGAATGCGAATTGGAGTGGGTCTAGGGTGTCCGGGATGATGGTGTAGATGTTAGCCATGACCAGCCTTTCAAAGCACTTCATGGCTATCGATGTGAATGCTACAGGTTGATAGTCATTTAGGCAGGTTACCTTCGCTTTCTTGGGCAATGGGACTGTGGTGGTCTGCTTGAAACATGTAGGTATTACAGACTCGGTCAGGGAGAGGTTGAAAATGTCAGTTAATACACTTGCTAGTTTGTACACGTCCTGGTAATCTGTCTGGTCCCGCAGGCCTTGTGAGTGTTGACCTGTTTAAAGTTCTTGCTCACATTGGCTATGGAGAGTGTCTGGAACAGCTGGTGCTCTCATGCATGCTTCAGTGCTAGTTGCCTCGAAGCGAGCATAAAATACATTTAGCCCGTCTGGTATGCTCGCATCCCTGGGCAGCTCGCAGCTGAGTTTCCCTTTGTAGTTCGAAATAGTTTGCAAGTCCTGCCACATCCAAGAAGCATCAGAGCCGGTGTAGTAGGATTCAATCTTAGTCCTGTATTGACGCTTTGCCTGTTTGATGGTTTGTCTGAGGGCATAGTGAGATTTCTTATAAGCTGCCAGATTAGTTTCCCACTCTTTGAAAGCAGCAGCTCTAGCCTTTAGCTCGGTGCTGATGTTGCCTGTAATCCATGGCTTCTGGTTGGGACATGCACGTATGGTCACTGTGGGGACGATGTCGTCAATGCACTTATTGATGAAGCAGGTGACTGAAGTGGTATACTTCTCAATGCCATTTGATGAATCCCTGAACAAATTCCAGTCTGTGCAAGGAAAACAGTCCTCTAGCGTAGCATCCGCGTCATCTCACCACTTCTGTATTGAGCGAGTCACTGGTACTTCCTACTTTAGTTTTTGCTTGTAAGCAGGAATCAGGACGATAGAATTATGGTTAGATTTTCCAAATGGAGGGTCGAGGGAGAGCTTTGTATGTGTCTCTATGTGTGGAGTAAAGGTGGTCTAGAGTTGTTTTCCTCTGGTTGCACATATGACATGCTGGTAGAAATGAGGTAAAAAGGATTTAAGTTTGCCTGCATTAAATTGGGCACGATTTTCCCCCAAAGTGAAAACAGCGCCCTCTGTCCTCAACAGGTTAAAGTCCATGGCCCTGCTTCTGGATGAGCATTTTCTTGTTTGCTTATGGTCTTATACAGCTCTTTGAGTGTGGTCTTAATGCCAGTGTCGGTTTGTGGTGGTAATTAGACGGCTTCGAAAAATATAGATGAAATCTCTGTTGGTAGATAGTGTGGTCTATTGTTTATCATGAGGTACTACCTTAATATTAGTACAAAAAAGTATGAATGTATGTACTTGTAAGTCGCTCTGGATAAGAGCGTCTGCTAAATGACTTAAAAATGTAAAAAAAAAAAAATGTAAAAAATTAGACATCACGCACAAGCTGTTATTGACAAACAGACACACACCCCCACCCCTCATCTTACCGGATGTAGCTGTTCTGTCCTGCCGATGCACGGAAAACCCAGCCAACTGTATATTATCCGTGTCGTCGTTCAGCCACGACTCGGTGTAACATAAGATTTTACAGTTTTTAATGTCCCGTTGGTAGGATAGTCTCGAACAAAGCTCATCCACTTCATTCTCCAGTGATTGCATGTTGGCCAATGGTAGAGATGGGTTAACCACTTGCTGATTAATTCTCACAAGGCACTCTGATCTCCGCCCCCTGTATTTCCTTATTTTCTTCATGAGAATGACGGGGATTTGGACCTCGTCTAGGATTAACATCATATCCTCTGCATCAGACTCATTAAAGAAAGAATCTTCGTCCAGTTAGAGGTGAGTAATCACTGTTCTGATATCCAGAAGCTCTTTTCGGTCATAAGAGGCATCAACATAATATACAAAATAAGTTACAAGCAATGCTAAAAAACATACCAATTAGCACCATTGGTTAGGAGCCCGTAAAACGGTAGCCATCTCTTCCAGCGTCATTCTCTCCAACTAGGATGTGTATATTGCCATCAACAATTAGAGAGAAAACATGTATTGTTCCTACATTGTTGCAGAAGCATTGTGCAAAAAACAAATGAACAGTATACTTAACATGACAGATGTCCATAAACCAGCAACATCAAAAGATCTTTCAGAGATTCCTCCCAGCTGCAGGTTGTTAAAAACAAACTGAAGGTTATCTCCAGTTGATTCATCTACTGCAAATAACTCGCTTTGATTGGTCAGACTCTACTAACCCTGAACAGACTTAAATTCCCACTCCGTGATAGAAATAAATCAGTGTCATGTGGTTTCTTAGGAAAGGGATTACCACCATGTTTATTTTGGCTTAGATTTTTGCTTGGATAGAAGTTAAGAGGAGCAACATTCTTTATGTACACCATTCTTTATGTATATATATTGACCATGGAATTATAGTTGTTGTCAAATAATTACATATACAAATTATTTCATTGACATTTTGCATTTACCTTGTTTAATTATCACACTGCATTTG